>NC_068937.1:63455765-63527042 GCF_016801865.2 Culex pipiens pallens | reverse complement strand
GAATTTAAGAATTTAAGAATTTAAGAATTTAAGAATTTAAGAATTTAAGAATTTAAGAATTTAAGAATTTAAGAATTTAAGAATTTAAGAATTTAAGAATTTAAGAATTTAAGAATTTAAGAATTTAAGAATTTAAGAATTTAAGAATTTAAGAATTTAAGAATTTAAGAATTTAAGAATTTAAGAATTTAAGAATTTAAGAATTTAAGAATTTAAGAATTTAAGAATTTAAGAATTTAAGAATTTAAGAATTTAAGAATTTAAGAATTTAAGAATTTAAGAATTTAAGAATTTAAGAATTTAAGAATTTAAGAATTTAAGAATTTAAGAATTTAAGAATTTAAGAATTTAAGAATTTAAGAATTTAAGAATTTAAGAATTTAAGAATTTAAGAATTTAAGAATTTAAGAATTTAAGAATTTAAGAATTTAAGAATTTAAGAATTTAAGAATTTAAGAATTTAAGAATTTAAGAATTTAAGAATTTAAGAATTTAAGAATTTAAGAATTTAAGAATTTAAGAATTTAAGAATTTAAGAATTTAAGAATTTAAGAATTTAAGAATTTAAGAATTTAAGAATTTAAGAATTTAAGAATTTAAGAATTTAAGAATTTAAGAATTTAAGAATTTAAGAATTTAAGAATTTAAGAATTTAAGAATTTAAGAATTTAAGAATTTAAGAAATTAAGAATTTAAGAATTTAAGAATTTAAGAATTTAAGAATTTAAGAATTTAAGAATTTAAGAATTTAAGAATTTAAGAATTTAAGAATTTAAGAATTTAAGAATTTAAGAATTTAAGAATTTAAGAATTTAAGAATTTAAGAATTTAAGAATTTAAGAATTTAAGAATTTAAGAATTTAAGAATTTAAGAATTTAAGAATTTAAGAATTTAAGAATTTAAGAATTTAAGAATTTAAGAATTTAAGAATTTAAGAGTTTAAGAATTTAAGAATTTCAGAAAAAAATTTAACATTTGTACCAGCCATATATCCTGATTTCCGTATTTCCTAATTTCCTTACTTCCAAATTTCCTGATTTCTTAACTTCCTAACTTCCTAACTTCCTAAACTCCTAATTTCCTAATTTCCTAACTGCCTAATTTCCTGATTTCCTAATTTCCTAACTTCTCAATTTCCTAACTTCCTAACTTCTTAATTTCCTGATTTCCTAATTTGCCAATTTTCTAACTTCCACACTTCCTAATATTCTAATTTCCTAATTTAATTTCTCTACTTCTTAATTTTCTAATTTCTTAACTTCCTTATTTCCTAACATATTATATTTCTAATTCCACGATTTTCTAATTTCTGAATTTCCTATTTTCCTTATTTCATAATTTCATAATTTCCTAACATTTTAATTTCATAATTTCTTAACTTCCTAAACTCCTAATTTCCTAGTTTCCTAATTTCCTAACTTCCTTATATCCTAACTTCCTAATTTCCTAGTTCCCTGATATCCTAATTTCCCAATTTCCTAACTTCCAATCTTTCTAATTTCCTAGTTTCCTAATTTTAAAAATTTCTTTATTTCCTGATTTCATAATTTCCAAATTTCCTAACTTCCTAATTTCCTAATTTTCTCATTTCCTAATTTCCTAACTTCCTAACATTCTAATTTCCATACATATTATTTTTCTAATTTCCTAATTTCTTAATTTCCCTCGTTATTTCCTTGTTTCATAATTTCCTTATTTTCTTATTTTCTTTATTTAACTAATTTGCTATTATCATAATTTCCAAATTTCCTAATTCCCTGGTTTCCTAATTTCCTTATTTCATAATTACATAGTTATTTAATTTCCTTATTTCATAAGTACATATTTTTTTAATTTCAGTTTTTCTTGTTTTAGAATATAAGAATTTCAAAATTTGCTTTTATTTATTGATTTCTTAATTTTGTTTATAATTGTTGTTAAAAGTTTTTGAATAAACATTTTTAATCTATTTAATTTTAAGTTTTGAATATTTTTAATCTTTTTATTTTTTCCTCGAAAGAACCTCAAGCGCGCACACCGTCAATCGCGCTCATACCGAACTGTCAACCGAGTTGTCAACTTTTCTTGGGGGGGTCACGAAAAGAATACGCAACATTTCTTGACCGCGTTCCTTCCGATCAGCATACCGTACTTAAAAAACAACAAAATTTCAGGTGGGATTAGTCTTGGAAAGACTGTTTAGGATTTTGGAAAATAACTCAGGTAGTCTTAAAAAAGACTGTGAATTTTGTTTGAAATAACTCTGAGCTTAGGTAGTAAAAAATACCGCTACTCTAGTGTCCGTTCACTTCGATGGTTCGCAAGACACTAAGCTCACCCAATGTTTGTAAAAGTCCTCGGCGTCCTCGGAAAATATCTCTCAAATTAATTTAAGCAAAATCTGTAGGTTATATCAAAAGTATGTATGTGTAGATTTGGCAAAAAAAAAAGAAAACCGAAAATTTCAAACTTGATTTTAAACATTTTTGATATACCCCCTAAAGAAATTGCCATGGCAACACTGTCCATAGCGAGACGCCGCACCAACACACTCAACGTTGTGCGGTTGGCACACCTTGCGAGGTGACAGCTTTGTCTAAAGCGAGCAACGAAAAAGCAAAGCCACGTTTTGTAATTGCTCTTACTTAAAATTAGTTTCTAGACTTAAATAGAACTCTAATGTTAGTCTCTAACTCGCGTTTGTTATTAGCGAAAGACATAACATTGTTTGGCGACGAGGATTAGTTCGGTTCGAAGTAGTTCGCGGCTTTTTCGGGTTTTCGCGTTCGAGCGGGGTTTCTAACCTCAAAATGCCCCCGAAGGTGACGCCGAAGAAGGACGGGCCGCAGCAGCAGCCGGATCTCACGGCGATTCTGGCGCAGCTCACCGCCTACTTGGAGAACCAGCCCAAAACCCAGAAGGCTCTCCTCGAGCAGCTTTCCAAGCCGAAGGACAACGAGTTCCTGATGGAAACACTTTCCAACACCATCCCGGAATTTGTTTACGACCCCCAAGGCGGACTGGTCTTCGACAAGTGGTACTCCCGGCACGAGGAGGCCTTCAACAAGGGCGGGGAGAAGCTGGAGGAAGCGGACAAAGTGCGGCTGCTCGTGCGGAAGCTGTCCTCGGTGGATCACGACCGCTACGTGAACTACATCCTACCGGAGAACCCACCGGACAGATCGTTCCAGGACACGGTGGACACGCTGAAGGAGATGTTCGGGCACCAAACGTCCGTGTTCTTCCGGCGCTACCAGTGTCTGCAGACGACCAAGCGGAATGCGGAGGATTTCGTCACGTACGCCAGTACCGTCAACCGAGCGTGCGAGGATTTCAACATCCGGACGATCACCTCCGACCAGTTCAAGTGCCTGGTTTTTGTCGCTGGTCTGCAGTCGGAGCGGTACAAGGACATCCGGACCCGGTTGCTGGCGAAGATGGAAGGTGAGACGGCGGAGCACCCGATGACTCTCAAGAAGCTGTTATTGGAGTGCCAGCATTTAGACAACCTCAAACACGACACTGCTGTTATTGAGGGTCCGAAGCCGGCCGTCAAAGCGGTCCAGCAGGATCGCAGCGGCTTTCGCGAGTCGAGCAAACCGGAACGGAAGTTCGACAACAGGAATCCGGCCAAGGCAACCCCACGACGTCCGTGCTGGCAGTGCGGGCAGATGCACTTTGTTGCAGACTGCACGTACACGAAACACGTGCGGCAAAGTGGGACACAAGGAAGGATACTGTGCTTGCTGCTCCAAACCCTCCGGTTCCGGAGAAGGTGCATCACACACAGCACCCGGAGGCGGCAAGAAGAAGCACAAAAAGAAGCGGGCCGACGGCGGGGGACACTCAAACGGAGTGTACGCTGTCAACAAGGAAGGTGTCGTCGGACCCCACATTAACTCAGTGCGGACGTTACGCATCGGCGGCCGTTACTGATCGTGTGGTCCGCCCTAGAACCGCCCTGGCGGACCGAGGGCGGGCCGCCTGGGCGGTTTAAATTTGACATTTGAAATTTTTCAATTTCGTCCGCCCTCCATCCATCAAACTGATCGCTGAAATGTTTCAATATCGTTCGCCCCTCAATCTCCGCGGCGAGCCAAAGGCTGATTGCCGTGGCGGTTTGCATCTGAAGGAATTTATTTCGAATTTGACATTTCAGTCAGTTTTCAACGAGCTTCGGTGGGTGTTGTTATTTAATCGGCGGCTGCTGATTTTCGTTGTTAAGTTTGTGTTGGGAGAAGTGTTGTGTTGTTTAGATTGTTTACTTATGTAAACAAACAGTTGAAAGTGCGTTTGAAATAGTGAAATAGTGGTTGTTTTGCAAGAATAATCGTTATTGTTGGTGTAATTTATGTGACACCCCTTATAAATATTGTTGGCAGATGTGCAATCATTTGGAATACTTTGAATTTGATATGTTTCATTGTTGTTATGATTTGATTTGTTCTTTTTTGTATGTTTGTATGGAAATTTGGTGTACATTTTGGTAAAAAGTATACCTTTCCCAGGGAAACCTCTTGAAGAGTATCGAAGTGGCATTTACAAAGCGGATTTTGTGCCAATGTTTACTCAATTAATGTTAATGTTTTTTTTTTTGTGTGAATGTTAACACTCCAAAGGTTGCGGGTTCAGTGCCAGCAGTGGAGGCAATTAGTGGTGCAGAAGCGATTTTTGTCTTTCTTTTGTTTGACGTTTTTTAGGTGTGCATGATGCAGGACGTGGGTAGGAAGTAATTTCAATTATTTTCAATTATCAGTTCAGTGGCAACAGTATCATTTAAAATTGTGTTTAATTATTTTTACAGCTTCCTGGATCATTTATAAATGAACTACTTATATGTATTTATCTATTCTTCATTTGATTTATTTGAATGTTTATATCATTCATATTCCTTGTCCTTTTTTCTACCATTCCTCCATACCATATATGATCAAATTTCATGAACTAACGACAGTTTTTGAAATAGCAATGGAACCATCTGAATAATTTTTCTTTAAAATATAATTATCTTTCTTCCAGCTTCCGGGAATCTTCTTCAATTATAATGCCTACATTTATCTATTCACTAAATGATTTATTTAAATGTTTATATCCTTCCTTATCCTATTCCTTTTCTTTCAGCAATGGAACCATCTGGAGCATTTGTCTTTTTAATTATAGTTGTTTGTTTTGCAGCTTCCCGGAATCATCTTTAAAATTACTGCTTATTTGTATTTATCTTTTCACTGTAAGATTTATTTTTATATTCATATCTACCATCTACCATTTTATATTCATATCTACCATTCCGATTTCGCGTTCTTGAGCTCCTTTACGGCTTTTTCCACGTCCTCCAACGTAGGCGGGTCCATGGAATAGCTGTGGACCCGCCTACATTGGAGGACGTGGAAAAAGCCGTAAAGGAGCTCAAGAACGCGAAATCCGCGAGAAAGGACGGACTTCCGGCCGAACTTTTCAAGCACGGGAGCGCGCGGATGATCGAGATTCTGCACCAAATCGTCCAGCGGATTTGGTGCGAAGAACAGCTTCCGACCGGCTGGTTAGACGGGCTCATCACCCCAATCTACAAGAAAGGGCAAAGACTCGATTGTGCAAACTATCGAGGCATCACAATCCTCAACTCAGCGTACAAAGTACTATCCCGAATCCTGTGAAGCAAGCTGAGACCGTTGACCGAGACCTTTGTCGGCGAATACCAGTGCGGTTTTCGAGCGGGTCTGTCAACGACGGACCAGATGTTCACTCTGCGACAAATCCTCGACAAGTTCCGGGAGTACAACCTGCAAACACACCATTTGTTCATCGACTTCAAAACGGCGTACGATTCAGTCAAAAGAAACGAACTTTGGAAAATTATGCTAGAACACGGCTTTCCGGCGAAGCTAATTAGACTGATTCGTGCAACGCTCGACGGAGCAAATTCAAGCGTGCGAATAGCTAACGAGACATCTGAAGCTTTCGTTACGTTGGATGGATTGAAGCAGGGCGATGCTCTCTCGAACTTACTATTCATCATAGCGTTGGAGGGTGCTGCTCGAAGGGCAGGCGTGCAAAGAAACGGAACACTCATCACTAAATTGCACATGCTGCTTGGATACGCTGACGACATCGACATCATTGGTATCGACCGTCGTTCAGTGGAGGAGGCGTTCGTCCCTTTCAAGCGGGAAGCTGCGAAGATCGGACTGACCATTAACACTGCCAAGACCAAGTATCTGGTTGCTGGCAGAGCGCGTGGCAGTGCAGGTGATGGTGTTTCGGATGTCGAAATAGATGGAGAAAGATATGAGGTGGTGGATGAGTTTGTATATCTTGGTACACTTGTGACGTGCGACAACGATGTGACCTGCGAAGTGAAACGGCGGATTAGTGCTGCAAACAGGGCCTTCTACGGTCTTCGTAGCCCGCTAAGGTCCCGCAGCCTAAGGACGCCTACGAAAATCACGCTGTACAGGACCTTGATACTCCCTGTAGCTCTTTACGGTCACGAGTCGTGGACGCTAAAGGAGGCTGACCAGAGAGCACTTGGGGTCTTTGAGCGGAGAAACCTGCGTTCTATCTTCGGCGGCAAGCAAGTAGGAGACCGGTGGCGCAGGCGCATGAATTTCGAGTTGTACCAAGACTACAAACATGCTGATATCGTAAAAGTCATCAAGCACGACAGGCTGAAGTGGGCTGGACATGTAGTCAGAATGTCGGACGAGCGGGCGGCTAAAACGGAAGGCCTCGTACTGTGTGCAGTCGACGAAGATGCAAGAGTGGCCAACATTGTAGGCGACTGGAGACGAGCGGCCCAAGATCGAGCATCCTGGAAATCTTCGATTAGTTCAGCGTTGGGTCGATAGACCTGTTGCTGATAAAGTAAAGTAAGTAAGTATCTACCATTCCCCCATACAATATATGATCAAATTGAATGACAAGAAAGAACATGGGGTGTAATCTACTAGGATACTTTCTTCGGATTAGCTGCGCTTGTGTTTGATTAGATTAGAGTATGAATTGTTAACATTCAATACGTTGCCTGTTTATATGTAAGTACCAATAATACATGAACATTTTAAATAATTTAGTTTTTAAGAATTAGTATAAGAATTATTTTTATTTCCAGGAAATGAAAAATCTTCGCAATTAGTTTGCTTATCAATATATTATTTTGTTTCTTTATTTTTTTCATCATTTCACCTCAGTGAACTAACAACGCACTATGGGCCATCTCCATACAAACAGGCGGCCAAATTATTTTTTTGCTTTTTAAATGTTTTTTTCATACAAATTTGGGTAATTGTATGGTATTGAAATGATATACGTCGATTTTTATGACTTTTCATGTTTTTCAATAGTTGATTGTTTATAATAAATAGTCTTTTCATACATTTGCAAGTGCAAAAGAATTGCGTATATATTGTATTGCAAGTTTATATTATTAAATTATGGATAAGCTAATACATCCCCACTTTAAGGACACAACCCCTCCCTTCACTTTCTTTCACCCCCCCCCCCCCCTCCCCCCTCCCCTCCTCCCCTCCAACAAAATTTTGTTAAGCGTAATAAATCCATTTAAAGTCAAATATTTATTATTTACTGCGGTGTGTTTCTTTTTGTGAGTCCATGCCATATAACTTGAGACCCACCCCCACGCCCCACCCACCCTTTACGGGCATAAATTGCGAAAATTTGAATTGTTATATCAAATAACAGAAAAATTAATTTTATTCAAAATATTAATTATGAAGTAAAACGATAAAAAACAAAACATATTCTTACTAATCCTGATGTTCTTGTTCATGAAAATTCATTTGATTATAGAGTTTCTGACGGCTTCAGAATATGTTAAAGGTACTTTTTATGATGTTTTGTACTAACCAACATAGAAATGTGGATCAGTTTCATGGATTGATCGCAGAAATTCATCATGCTATGTCAATATTTTGCTGAATACTTTTTAGGTATCAAACAGAGATTCTCCAATTTCGCTTGAGAAACTTCGGTACGAATACCTTATTTTGACTAAGGTACTCAATTTTAAATGTAGGCAACAGAAAATTCGTCATTTCGAACTTCTTGAAACCAGGTATTGATTTTTGAAGCGACGATGCCCACGAAGTAGGTAGCAAAGCAAGTGAAATAAACGGGCGCATATGTAGATTGCAGCAAATTTTGATAAAACGTAAATGTTCAAAATGGCATATCTCCGAAAACGCAAAAAAAATAAGTTTTGTCAAAAAAATGCTCCAGTTATACGATGAAAACTTCAGTTTTTGGTTTGGAAATAACATTTTATCTGTCAATAGTTTAAAAGCTTATCTCATTACCTTTCCAATGATGTATAATTGTCCTAATCAAATATTTAAAATGGCTGAGCTATGTTAAAATTAAACAATCAGCCTTTTTTACGAAAAACGCTAGTTTTTTACTCCATTTTTTGACTTTCAGCTTGCGTATCTCCGTAACGAACAAACTTACAGCTTTGAAAATTTGGATTTTTCTTAGTTAGAATGTTTGAATGAAAAAAATACCAAAAAATATTTGGAGAAGGTCACTTTTTTGAAACTTGGCCACCCAATGTACCATAGTGGCAACGCACGTAAGATGTATTGAGAACAAAATTATGTATTTGCCTTTCTTACTAAAGAAAGGTATAGGTTTTACTTTAAGCCAGGACGTCATTTCCATCTTCGTAAATATGTCGATTCAGCATGAATTTTAATCGGAAAATCGTCAAAAAATCACACTGCATCGATTTTTGACGCTCTATCGATTCACCTTGACAGAACTCGTCTATCTCCAAGCCTCGAATTTTGAGAAAATAAATTCCGTGGAGGTCGAGTGATGTTCGTATGTGGTAAAATTTTGCAAAATTTTGTGTCGCGCCGTTCTCAGCTCCCATATATCCGATTTCGATTCTTCACACAGTTTTCAAATGAAAATATGGTCAATTTTTTTCATTTTCATATCTTTTGAGCATGAGCATGAGCATGAGAGAATTTTTTTCATTTTCATATCTTTTATTTATTTCAAAAATTGCATTTTTCGAGCCCTACAACCTCCCAAATTTTCATCCAGATTCATAATATGGTTCTGGAGTTAGAGCCGTTTGATTGACCTACCATAAGAAAAAAAATCCCTAAAAAAAGGTAAAAGCCCACCTGGTGACCTTCGCCAACATTTTTCATTTCTGATTTTATTCAAAATTTCTTGCTACATTCATAGTACAGACCATGAGTGAGCATCTGAAACAAATTCGACATCGATCGGCAATCCCGATCAATTTTTAGAACGATTTACTTTTTGCCTTTCTTACTAAAGAAAGGTATAGGTTTTACTTTAAGCCAGGACGTCATTTCCATCTTCGTAAATATGTCGATTCAGCATGAATTTTAATCGGAAAATCGTCAAAAAATCACACTGCATCGATTTTTGACGCTCTATCGATTCACCTTGACAGAACTCGTCTATCTCCAACCCTCGAATTTTGAGAAAATAAATTCCGTGGAGGTCGAGCCAGGACGTCATTTCCGTCTTCGTAAATATGTCGATTCAGCGTGAATTTTAATCGGAAAAATCGTCAAAAAATCACACTGCATCGATTTTCGACGCTTTGTCGCCATGTCGACAAGTTGTCAAGTTGAGCTTCGAATACTGGCGCGAGAATGCTGGCGCATATATTTTGAGGCTCGACTTATACTCGTTTTGTAGTAGCTTGTCTACCGATGTTTTCTACAACATGTAAGATATCGTAGCTTTTCGGTTTCTTTTGCCCTGTCCGTTTTTGCATATCTGTCTAATGTTTATTCAAAAACTTTTGTGATATAGGACATTCATCCGGCTACAATCAATTTGTTTCCCGTGCGCTCTTAAAAACGCCTAAATGTAGACTTCATTTGTCGTAAGTTTATTTAACAGGGTTCATTGGATTCCAATAGAAGCTTTCTAAGCTTTTCATCGTAGTGGTGCGGTTGTAAAAATAGCTATCTCTGACTCTGTCACATTCGTAGAAGCTAAATGGCTATCTTCCCTGCACCGTGCGGCACACGCGGTTCACTTATACCTCGGTTTTTCTTTGCGCCTACCGCGGTGTGCTATGTAACTGGCGCATGTGAAGCTTGCTATGCTCGCGTTTGTCATAAACGCTTGTTTGATTAAGAATATGTACGATTAAAAATATTCTTTTGGTGAAAATGGCGTATTTTGTTTCTTTTGGAAATCATATCATTTATAATACTTTGCCTTTATCATAAGACTTTCTTCTTCTTCTTCTTCTTCTTCTAAACAAAGTCAATGTTATGAATTCAGTACGGCTCCAACCACGATAGCAAGCGGTTGCATTTTAACTCCTCTCTCGGTGTTTTTCTTGCTCAGCAAAAATGAGTAAGACGCGAAACACCGTAGTGGTATTAGATTTCAACGTCTTACCCACCCGACCCAAACCCCTCGACGTCGAGAGGTTCATATCGCGCGAACTAAAAGTGCAGTGCAAGCATGAACTGAAGTGCGTTCAATTGTTACAGTCTGGCGTTGCTCTAATTGAGTTTAACGACCCAGCTCTAGCAGAACGTGCAATCAGCAAGAATCTGCGGCACTCCATGCAGTGCGGGAATCAAATGTTCCTGATCCCGGTGTACTTCAAAGATTACACCGTGGAAGTCAGGATACATGATTTGCCACCGGAGCTGCCGGCTGAAAAAATCACCAATACTATGAGTCAGTACGGCAAAGTGCTGACCATAAAATGGAAAAAGTTCTTCGTAGGCATTTCGAACGGAGTGCGGGTGCTTCGCATGAACTTGGACCGTCCAATTCCAAGGCGCCTAAAGATAGATGCCTGTGACAGCAACGTCTTCTACAAAGGCCAACCAAACGCCCGACTCACTAAGAAAAAACGCGCAACCAAAAATAACACGGAAAAAGATGTGTCAGCAGAACCAAACAAAGCCGGGGAGTCAAGCAGCAGCAGTACGACGGCTAAAACTGACGACGACAGCAATAACAAAAAATGCATCAAAACAAAACGGCCAGCCGTAGAAGGGGAAAACAGCAGCAGCAACAACAACAACAATCAACCCCAAATGGAACTGGAAAACGATGATGATTTCGAAGTCGTGCGATCGAAGCATGAACGGAAAAAAATGAAATTGACGGATGACCAGCGAACCAATTTTTTCTACAAAAAATGGAAAGAAGCCGGGCGGAAGTACCAGGAAGCAGTGAACGACGCAACAAAACACCAAGCATTGAGACTGCAGACTATGTACAAGGAGAAATGGTGGCAATGCTATCAAAAATTAGGAAAGGACGGCTTCGCAAAGTGGATTGAATTGTTAGAATAGGAAGATTTTAATGAATTAGTACTAGAAAATATGAAGTGAAGTGTGAAGTTCAAATGTATTTTCCTCTATTCCTATCCTCCTTTTGTTTTTGAAGGCAGGTTGAATCAGCTATTATAGCTGCTAACCTGGATAAATAAAACAAAAAAAAAATGTTATGAATTGAAAGAAGTTCTATCATCGTTATATTCTTTAGTAAGAAAGGCTCTATCTCACCCCAGGTGGGATTAAATCGGGTTTTTTTTTTCATATTTTTGTTTTATTTCTAAATTTCAGCACACAAGAATCTACAAAGATCTGCAATTCTATATAAAGCACTTTGTGTTTTTTTCAGTTTTAGATTAACTTGAAAAAACACTATCAGAATCCTGAACGGATATTCTGCTTGGGCGGATGAAATATGTATGAAAGGCGAATCGAGGGCGGGCCAAGGCGGTTGGGGCTTTTTGGGCGGATGAATTTTATATGGGGGGCGTATCAAGGGCGTATGTGGGGCGGATGAACGGCGGGTGAAACATTTCAAGGCAAACCTGGGCGACCCCGGGGCGAGTCGCTGGCGGACCAACGTCACGATAAAAAAAACTGATCGTGCGCCAAATTGTTGCAAATTTTATCCGCCAGCGGATCGCCCGTGGTCCGCCAAATCAAACGCTGGCGGATTGCCAGAGCGGTTTGGCGGTCCGCCAGCGAACCGCCGGCGGGCTGCCCAGTCAATGTGGGATGGCGCAAGTTCGTGGAAGTTCTGATCAACAACGAACCGATCGAACTCCAGCTCGACTGCGGATCGGACTACACCATCATCTCGACGGATTCACTTCCCCTGCTCGGCAACCCAGAAACCATTCCGACGGAACTGCGGGTGGCCACAGCTTCAGGCAAACCCCTTCCGCTGGAATTGGAGTTCGAGTGTGACGTCACGTTCTTGGGAGCGACCTGATGGATGCTTTCGGGCTGTGTACGACATTCCGATCAACGACTTCTGCAAGCAACTCACAACTGCGGAGGACTCGTCGGCGTGTGGTGCCGCGCTGAAGGCGAAATTTCCGGCCGTGTTCCAGGAAGGCTCGGACGGTGCACGAAAACGAAGATCCAGCTGTTCCTGATCGACGGGGTGAAGCCGGTCTTCAAGCCTAAGCGGCCAGTGCCGTTCCACTCGCAGCGGCTGGTCGAGAAGGAGCTCAACCGATTGCAGAACATGGGAGTGCTGGAGCCGGTCGACTACTCGGACTGGGCGGCACCCATCGTGGCAGTTCGGAAGGCGCAGCGCAACGCAGACGGAGATCCGATGGTCCGCATTTGCGCGGATTACTCGACCGGGTTGAACGCCGTGCTGGAGGCGAACAAGTACCCTCTCCCTACCCCCGACGACATCTTCGCAAAGCTGGCTGGCAGCAAGTTCTTCAGCGTGATTGACCTGTTGGACGCTTATCTGCAGATGGAGGTAGAGGAGGAGTCGCAGAAGCTGTTGACTATGAACACACACAAGGGGCTGTTCAAGGTCAAGCGTCTGCCGCCGGGAGTGAAATCCGCTCCTGGATCCTTCCAGAAGGTCGTTGACAACATGCTCGCCGACCAGGAAGGAGCGGCGTCGTTCCTCGACGACGTGCTGGTGTTCGGCCGAACGCGCGCTGAGCACGACCGGAACTTGGAGCAAACACTGCAGCGGATCCAATATTTCGGTTTCCGGCTCAAGATCGAGAAGTGCAAGTTCTACATGACGGAGGTGAAGTACCTGGGCCACATCATCAACCAAAACGGAATCCGCACCGACCCGGGGAAAGTGTCTGCCATCTCGCAGATGCCACCGCCGAAGAACCTCACCGAGCTGCGTTCGTTCTTGGGCGCGGTCAACTACTACGCGAAGTTCATCAAGGAGATGCACCAGCTGCGTAGGCCACTTGATCTGCTGCTGAAGAAGGACGCAAAGTGGGCCTGGTCGGACGACTGCCAACGATCATTCGAGCGCTTCAAGGAGCTGCTCAAGTCTGACCTGATGCTGACCCACTACAACCCGACGCTGTACATTATCGTGGCCGCTGACGCTTCGCAAACCGGAATTGGCGCCACAATCCGACATCGTTTCCCTGACGGTTCGGAGAAGATAATCCAGCACGCCTCAAGATCGTTGACACTGGCGCGAGAATGCTGGCGCATATATTTGCTGGCTCGACTTATACTCATTTGTAGTAGCTTGTCTACCGATGTTTCCTACAACATGTAAGATATCGTAGCTTTTCGGTTTCTTTTGCCCTGTTTGTTTTTGCATAACTGTCCAATGTTTATTTAAAAACCTTTGTGACATAGGACATTCATCCGGCTACAATCTATTTGTTTTCCGTGTGCTCCGAAAATCGCCTAAAAGTAGACTTAATTTTTTCGTGGTTTCGTAAGTTTATTTAACAGGGTTCATTGGATTCCAATACCCAGATCGAAAGTCCGTAAACCCACGATGTTTTGTAAGGCAACGATGTTTTTCGAAAAATTCGATGAACTGTATGCTGCGCGTTAGAGTGAAAGAGAAAGCATGCTTTGTGTTTTCATCGAAGTTTCGCTAAGCATGCTATCTCGCTCATTCATGTTTGCGAATTTTTCGGCAGTTCTGTCAAACGAAAAAAAAACAACATGGCGAGCAACTTTGCTCCATCGCGAAAATGTGGTTGTCTGCTTTTCTGGGTTTGTTCCGGGTTGTAGGTGGAATCGGCAGGCCAAGTAACACCCGCAGATTCTCCCCTGGTTAGTAGGGAGTTGATTTTAAAGGTAATTTATAGTTTGTTTTTTTTTGTTTGCTGTAAACTTTTACTCTACTTTTTTCAATTTCAGGGAAAAGGTATCAGCAAAAAGGTAAAGTCCACTGCCGGTCGCGAACCTCCGGCGATTCCGTTTTCCGGTTCATAAACCTGGACGTGCGCGAGAACATGACCGCCAGACGATGGACCACTGGCACGTTTGCAAGAAAAGTGCGTAAGTTCGGAAAAAACGGTAAGGTGCTCGAGCAGGTAGAATGTTCTGGAAATTTGATAGATTTCTTTTTCAGACCCCCGTTCCGGAAGCTGCCATCAGCGGTTCCGACCGTACATTCCTCACTAGTAAGCCGTGTCCTCTGACTTCTTAGCTGCACGGAGGACCGTGCCGTACCGATACACTGTACTGAAATTGTCCATCAACAAGAATCTGCCTGCTGCGAATTGTCCCAGTATGGCCAACCTGCAGAGTACGGCACAGATTCGTTTCGGGCGGTCACTGGGTCCAGGACCGAGAACGATGATTGGATTCGACGGCGGAGCAACAACGAACCGGGCACTATCGTGCGAATGACTTGGAGGTGGCACAGCCCAGGAGCAGTCGCTGGCGGCGGAAACGTTGCCGTTGAAGGAAATCAGTAGCGGCATCGACACCAACCGAGTGTTCACCGATGGCTGATTGGGTGTGTACGGCGAGTTCGAGGGGAGTGCATTCGGTGCAACGATTTAAATGAACTTAAATCCGTCCACGAAGATAAAGCTGCTGCAGGAATTACAACACCTGACGCTGTTCAAATCGACGGTAGTCTATCGGAATGCGAATAATTCAGTCATGGCCACGAACAACAATTCCAACCGGTGATTTGGTTTTTAAAGCAAAACATTACAATAGCTGATCTCAGTGTAATAATTTCTTTTTTTTCTCTCTTTTTAGCCTTCTTAGCTGATACCGTCCGGAAATGGCACGCGGGACGATCAAGGCCCTGCAAATTCCATCAGAACGTCGCTGTACGGATCAGTCCCGACGGACGTTCGCCACCCTGCAAGTGCCCTTGGAAAAACGCTTTTCGGAACAGGTTCGAAGGACAGTTTCGGCACGGGTGAATTACTCGATCCTCGCACTTGTCCATAACAAGCGTTCCAACACGCTAAACATCAGAACCACTTCAATGGAAACGACGGTTGAACCGACCTCCCGGAGAGTCTCCAACATGGTTCAGCTGCAGATTTTCAACCGGAAAATGCCGTGCTGTGTGCCATCTCTTTGAACGAGGAGAATGTGAAATGTTGTTGCCAAACGCCGCGGTGTCGTGTCACGCAGGATACTTTGTTTCGCCCAAGACGAAACCAGCCGCCACCCGGCATATTACTCGTCGTTACAAAGTAGCTTCTGATAATGGTTCCGTGACAGCAATCATCACATCAACTGAATCCCGACTTAACGTAAGTGAGGTACCGTCCGCGATAGTGGCAAGATGGACATAAGCATTGCGTCAGCCGGAAAAATTCCGGAAGTTAATCTGGCTGACGTCGACATTCGCAAGCAGCACAATCGTTCCATGCGGCCGACTCCAGTGGCGTCCCACGAAGGCAGCAAATCTGTCGAGATAAGTCTAAACAAGCAGGCTGCGGCCAATACGAGCTAGCAGTAGCCAAGCGAGTCAGTGTCCGGTATGAAACAAACAACAATCAAACAAGGCCCGGGCCCCAACAGCAGCAAGCTTCGTTACCGCCGCTGTTACGTGCGCAGATGCCACCGTTTATGTATTGTGGCAGCGGAGGCCCAAGTGGAAGTTTCGGATCGCCACCGCCTCCTTCGAACGGTCCACCTCCGTCGGGACCGATGAACGACAACCGGGACAATCGTGGAGTACGTAACAACAGTGTTAGCGGAGGCAGATACAACAGTATGCTACCGAATGTCTCGGGCGGCAGCGACAACAGCAGGAATCATCATCGATCACATGGACCAAACTATTCGCCGACGCAGTCGTGTGGTGAATATCGTGACGAGGCTGTCGCGGACATCGCGGACAAATGAGGCCACACGGCAGCAACGAGACCAGCACCAGGATCATGACGATCATCGGCAAGACTTTTCGTCGGCGGCGGCTTCTTTCATGGACCGCGGCCAGGAAGCTGCTGGAGTTGGAGCAGCAGCTGAACAGTAAGAAGGGTGAAGACGGAGGCCCGGGGTCTTCAAGGGTCAAGGACTGCAACTGCACAATCAGCATCCATCGGCAAGAACGACGCTACTCGGACACAGACTCGAAGGAAGGCCACGTCCTTGCGAGTACCCTCGGAAGGACGGATGAGATGCTGCACTATCACTCCCAAAAAAAAAGACCAAGCGGAACCGGTCCACGTTCCTAGAACTTTGTCCCAGCTGATATCCGGAAATGCCACTCGGGACAGCCATGATCTTGCAAATGACGAAGAAAGCAACACTGCATAAACTGGCCCGGTCATGACCCTGAAATTGTCTTCGGAACAACGCTGCCCTTGGCACGGCTGGTAAAATCTTGCACGTTCCAGATTAGCCGGAATCGGTCCCGAATTGCCTGAGCATTTCTTATTTTCTTTACCGTTTAATTTAAACTGAGACGTGCTTAGACTGCCGGTACTCCAGAGCTGTGGATTCGAAGCCGGAGTCGGATCTTTTTAGCCTCGCAACTGTTCCTCTTGGAGATGGCTCAGCTGGTGGCAGAGGAACCCGTTTTGTGGGAATTTAGGTAACAAAAAAATATTCTTTACATTTCTCAATCCGAACTAACTTTTTTTTTCTTTCAGGTCAAATAATTTTGAGCCACCTCCAGAAAGTGGGTTCTGGAGTTGCACCAGAATAAAAAAAACTATCTCCATCAGCTGAACAATTATCACCTTCCGATAAGGGCTTAAATCCGTCCCCGAAGATAAATCTGCTGCAGGAATGGCAACACATGGCGCTGTTCAAATCGCTGGTTTTCAACCGAAACGCGGCGGCAACGCTGACAACGCCACCGGACTGAACGGGCCAAACAGCACCAACAGCAACAAGCTCCATTACCGCTGCTGTTCCGTGCGCTGATGGTACCGTTTATGTATCTGCCACCGTCGGACGGCCCGTGTTTGTGGGACCGATGAACGACGACCGAGACAATCGTGGTGTTGGAATGCGAAACAACAGTGGCGGCAGAGGCGGATACAACAGTACAGCGTCTCGGGCGATAGCGGCAGCGGTACGAAAAATCATCACTCTCATGGATCAAACTATTCGCCAACGCAGTCGGGTGGTAGATATTGTGACTCGTACGGAGGAGGCGGAAGAGTAGGCGATCGCGGACTTCACGGTTAAATGTATCCTCCAAGGTTGGCCAACCAGCAGCAGTAAGTCCAGCACGTGATCACGATGATCACCGGCGGGACTATTCGTTGGCGACGGCTCCGTTCATGGATCCGGAGATTGTCGTTCAGCGACCCACCATCTATCGTCTGTCAACCGTCACCACCTTCGCAACAGAATGGCCACGCCGGCGCCGGACTCGTGGACTGGACGCCGAGGTGCAACTGTACCACTTGGAGATGGTCCAGGAGCAGTGGGTGGCAGCGGAATCTGTGCTGCGGGAGCTTGGGTAAAACAGTTATACTTTACATTTCTCAACCCAAACTAACTTTTCCTCTTCCAGGTTCTGAAGATGGATATGCCCAAAGCGGCACCGGCCATCCGGCGCAAAGCACCGTCTACGACACAAACTGAGGAGGTGGCCAAATCTTGTATAGGAACCAAGTTCATCGACCGTTGGTTGCGCTGGATGCGGTGGAGACGGTCATGATGCTGAGATTGGTCGCACCAAGATCGACGAGTGGACCGACTTTAGCAAACTGCTGATGGAGGAACGTGTGGCCAAGATGTGTATCGATTTGATTGCCCTCAAGCCGGGCGTCGTTTTCACCGAGAAAGGCGTCTCCGATCTGGCCCACCACTTCCTGTTGAATGCCGGAATCTAGGCGATTCGCCAGCTTCATAAAACCAAAGACACCGGGTATTAGCACGCCAACCATCGTTAACCAATCGGAGGAACTCACCAAGAAGGAAGGGAACGGTACCGGTCTATTCGAGATCAAAAAGGTGGACGACGAATACTTCTGCTTCGCCACGGAACGTACTAACCCCAAAGCCTGGACCATCTCTTCCATGGTGCCTTCAAGGACAAGTCTGCCGAAACTGGCCAATCGAGCAGCAAAAAAACGAATAGTGACCCATCCCGGCGAGGCGAGGGAACCTGTAGACAGCTTTTGTGTGGTGAGTTAACATCTCTTTATCTATAACATAAATAAACTTGGTTATTCTCCACAGCGCATCAACACCGCCCGGCTTCCTGGCATCCCCCGGCTGGGATCTCCCCTAGCAGTCCAGCAGGTAGCACGGTGGAACCCCCGGCAGCCAAAGGACGAAAAACAAGCCAACCATCCTTGATCCGGTCTCTAACAGTCATGCCGTCACAGCCACAGTTAACGTCCTGTCCAAAATCACGCAGATTGGAACCGGCGGAAAAGAGGGCCAACCCCTCTGAGCAACCAGACACTCCAGAACATCAAGCACGACTACCGGGAGGAACCAGCTAGCCTCCAGAGTTTGCAAAGAACCATGGCACAAAGTCACTGCAGTTTAAGGTCCACCAAATCAATGTAAATTGGAGAAAAACGAAAAAAAATAATAAAAACATGAACAACAGCAACAAACTTTCAATCCGAACAAATAAAACAGATGACAGATGTGAGAAAAAGAAGAAGAAGAACCTAAAAAGAGAGGTTGATGCGCGTCCGATTTTCCACCTTTACGTCGTTCTTACATCGGCCCCGCATGTAGGCCTCTCGCGATGTTCGAACAACCTTGACAGGTTGACGTTTCGGGTGCAAAATACCTTGATTCGGGTCTGATGCGTGTCTCAAAATCAGACCCGCATCGGCCCCTGTAGGACTGATCGTCGCTCTGACGATCAGACCCGATCGGCCCCGTATTTCTTACTGGGTAGAAGCTTTCTAAGCTTTTCATCGTTTATATCGTTTTCAATGTTTTCAATGCTGGCGACGCCAATGGCTTTCTACCTAAGGTACTCGTGATTGAGTGTGTAGTGGTGCGGTTGTAAAAATAGCTATCTCTGACTCTGTCACATTCGTAGAAGCTAAATGGCTATCTTCCCTGCACCGTGCGGCACACGCGGTTCACTTATACCTCGGTTTTTCTTTGCGCCTACCGCGGTGTGCGTTGTAACTGGCGCATGTGAAGCTTGCTATGCTCGCGTTTGTCATAAACGCTTGTTTGATTAAGAATATGTACGATTAAAAATATTCTTTTGGTGAAAATGGCGTATTTTGTTTCTTTTGGAAATCATATCATTTATAATACTTTGCTTTTATCATAAGACTTTCTTCTTCTTCTTCTTCTTCTTCTTCTAAACAAAGTCAATGTTATGAATTCAGTACGGCTCCAACCACGATAGCAAGCGGTTGCATTTTAACTCCTCTCTCGGTGTTTTTCTTGCTCAGCAAAAATGAGTAAGACGCGAAACACCGTAGTGGTATTAGATTTCAACGTCTTACCCACCCGACCCAAACCCCTCGACGTCGAGAGGTTCATATCGCGCGAACTAAAAGTGCAGTGCAAGCATGAACTGAAGTGCGTTCAATTGTTACAGTCTGGCGTTGCTCTAATTGAGTTTAACGACCCAGCACTAGCAGAACGTGCAATCAGCAAGAATCTGCGGCACTCCATGCAGTGCGGGAATCAAATGTTCCTGATCCCGGTGTACTTCAAAGATTACACCGTGGAAGTCAGGATACATGATTTGCCACCGGAGCTGCCGGCTGAAAAAATCACCAATACTATGAGTCAGTACGGCAAAGTGCTGACCATAAAATGGAAAAAGTTCTTCGTAGGCATTTCGAACGGAGTGCGGGTGCTTCGCATGAACTTGGACCGTCCAATTCCAAGGCGCCTAAAGATAGATGGCTGTGACAGCAACGTCTTCTACAAAGGCCAACCAAACGCCCGACTCACTAAGAAAAAGCGCGCAACCAAAAATAACACGGAAAAAGATGTGTCAGCAGAACCAAACAAAGCCGGGGAGTCAAGCAGCAGCAGTACCCGAGCAGGGGTAAATAACACGGGAATACCAAATTTTGGTATTACTTGAGCAAATAACAGCGACCAAAATGTGATCTTGGTTGCCCAGTAATAGATGGTAAAATACCATCAAATCATACCAAAACCATGTATGTGGAAGACCACAGGAATACCAAAATATGATTTTCCAAGGGCGCGGGAATACCTAAAATTAAACCATGGCAATACCAAGTTTTGGTATTCAAGCAATGTTCAAAAATCCAGAAGATCTCAACTTGGTATTGAAATGGTTCTATTTTGAGGTATTATTTTACCCTTGGAATAACATGGTGTGGTATTGTTGTGCCCTTCCACATACAAGACTTTGGTATGATTTCATGGTATTTTACCATCTATTACTGGGCAACCAAGGGCACATTTTGGTCGCTGTTATTTGCTCAAGTAATACCAAAATTTGGTATTCCCGTGTTTTTTACCCCTGCTCGGGAACATTGCTTGAATACCAAAACTTGGTATTGCCATGGTTTAATTTTTAGGTACTCCCGCGCCCTTGGAAAATCAGATTTTGGTATTCCTGTGGTCTTCCAAATACATGATTTTGGTATGATTTCATGGTATTTTACCATCTATAACTGGGAAACTAAGAGCACAGTTTGGTCGCAGGTATTTGCACAAGAAATACCAAAATTTGGTATTTTCATACCATTTTTAGTGCAACAGTTGCAGTTAGTGAAAAAACGGAAATGATCCATATGCAACAGCCAAATCTACTCACCTGATGATTCCATGTTGTTCTTAGTGATATTCTTCACCACATCGAATGCATTTGTCATTGACGGCCTGTGCTTGAAGTTCTTGAAGATTCTAAAAAAATAACAAGATTGAAAAATAAGTGCTATTAAAATGAAACTGGATTGAAATTCATTAAAATTCAATAATCTGTCGATTCACTCGTTTTTTAAAGTATTTGGTTATCCCAACTCCCAAGAAATTTCAACGTTTTTTTTTTAATCTTAGTGGGTATATAAAAAAAATTGAAAATCAGCTTTAATATTTATGGGTTTCAAGTCATTTTAGCGCAAAATTATTTATCTCATCAAAATTTATAAAAAAAAATTCCCATAGTTTCAGAGGAATTTGATGAAACCTTTAAATACCAAAATAATACCAAAATGTGGCATCCTGACTTAAATTTTTTTCCACAATTTCAAGTCATTTCTTTAGGGGGTATATCAAAAATGTTTAAAATCAAGTTTGAAATTTCCGGTTTTCAATGAAAGCATCCGCTTTGAGACATCATTTTAGCGTAAAATTAATTATTTTGTCAAAATTGGTCAACATTTTCTCATAGTTTCAGAGGAATTTGATAAAACACTGTAATACCAAAAGAATACCAAAATGTGGTGTTCGACCATTGACAAATTCTGCAATTTTGCAATATCAAAACAATACCTTAAATTGGTATGATAGCACATTTTGCTCTTGCATAATCCTAAGGACAAATTTAAAAGGGTCCATGAATACCAAAATTTGGTATTGATCCCAGAGAAAGGTATTATTAGGCATTTCCCTTGTTATTTACCCATGCTCGGGTACGACGGCTAAAACTGACGACGACAGCAATAACAAAAAATGCATCAAAACAAAACGGCCAGCCGAAGAAGGGGAAAACAGCAGCAGCAACAACAACAACAATCAACCACAAATGGAACTGGAAAACGATGATGATTTCGAAGTCGTGCGATCGAAGCATGAACGGAAAAAAATGAAATTGACGGATGACCAGCGAACCAATTTTTTCTACAAAAAATGGAAAGAAGCCGGGCGGAAGTACCAGGAAGCAGTGGACGACGCAACAAAACACCAAGCATTGAGACTGCAGACCATGTACAAGGAGAAATGGTGGCAATGCTATCAAAAATTAGGAAAGGACGGCTTCGCAAAGTGGATTGAATTGTTAGAAGAGGAAGATTTTAATGAATTAGTACTAGAAAATATGAAGTGAAGTGTGAAGTTCAAATGTATTTTCCTCTATTCCTATCCTCCTTTTGTTTTTGAAGGCAGGTTGAATCAGCTATTATAGCTGCTAACCTGGATAAATAAAACAAAAAAAAAAATGTTATGAATTGAAAGAAGTTCTATCATCGTTATATTCTTTAGTAAGAAAGGCTCTATCTCACCCCAGGTGGGATTAAATCGGGTTTTTTTTTCATATTTTTGTTTTATTTCTAAATTTCAGCACACAAGAATCTACAAAGATCTGCAATTCTATATAAAGCACTTTGTGTTTTTTTTAGTTTTAGATTAACTTGAAAAAACACTATCAGAATCCTGAACGGATATTCTGCTTGGGTGGATGAAATATGTATGAAAGGCGAATCGAGGGCGGGCCAAGGCGGTTGGGGCTTTTTGAGCGGATGAATTTTATATGGGGGGCGTATCAATCACCGAACCATGGGTAAATATTGGTTGGGAGCGGACATACTCAGTGCAAAAGTGAAAGTGTTCACGTCAAACGATCGGCCTGTCTCCTGAGAAGAACCTGGAATCTGACGATCGGGATACCACCTCGCGGCGTCTTTTGAAGATTTGAGCATTATGTTAAAGATTTGCTGTTTCTTGGTGAGAGCTTTCCATCATAAGTTGTTAAATTATTATATTCCCCTATATTATGATATTATTAAATAACCTTTCTCTCCCTTCCCCATTATCCTTTTCCCAATTCCCATTTTCCCCAACTTCAATTGCCCAATTCCACTTCCCTCCTAAAAATATAATTATTTGCCAATTTACACTTACACACCACACCTAACTGATTCGGAGCGTTTGGTACGGTATGTCCACGCATCCTTCCTCCCCTGTTGATTCTGTGAAATGTGATCCGTTCACCGAATCTGTCTCTGCGGTTAATGCAACGCAGTAGGCCTGGCCGCTTTAATTTTTGCTGTACATTTTTGGGGTAACTCGGATGTACTGCAATTATTAATATTGACAAGAAAGGACTTGAGGCGTAATCTAACCGCAAGTTCTTCCAGGATGCTTTCTTCGGACTGGCTGCGCTTGTGTTCGATTAGATTAGATTAGATTAGGATGAATTTTATATGGGGGGCGTATCAAGGGCGACCCACTGGCGGATCAACCTACAGGGGCGGCTGAACCGTATATGAGAGGCGCATCAAGGGCGAGCCAAGGCGGTTGAACTTTATGTAGGGGGCTGATCGGGGGCGACCCGCTGGCGGACCATCCTATAGGGGCGGTTGAACCATACAAAACGGCGTATGTGGGGCGGATGAACGGCGGGTGAAACATTTCAAGGCAAACCTGGGCGACCCCGGGGCGAGTCGCTGGCGGACCAACGTCACGATAAAAAAAACTGATCGTGCGCCAAATTGTTGCAAATTTTATCCGCCAGCGGGTCGCCCGTGGTCCGCCAAATCAAACGCTGGCGGATTGCCAGAGCGGTTTGGCGGTCCGCCAGCGAACCGCCGGCGGGCTGCCCAGTCAATGTGGGACGGCGCAAGTTCGTGGAAGTTCTGATCAACAACGAACCGATCGAACTCCAGCTCGACTGCGGATCGGACTACACCATCATCTCGACGGATTCACTTCCCCTGCTCGGCAACCCAGAAACCATTCCGACGGAACTGCGGGTGGCCACAGCTTCAGGCAAACCCCTTCCGCTGGAATTGGAGTTCGAGTGTGACGTCACGTTCCGCGGGACCACCAAGCGTTCCGTGTGCTACGTCACTCCTGTGCGCGGTTTCAAGGTTCTTGGGAGCGACCTGATGGATGCTTTCGGGCTGTGTACGACATTCCGATCAACGACTTCTGCAAGCAACTCACAACTGCGGAGGACTCGTCGGCGTGTGGTGCCGCGCTGAAGGCGAAATTTCCGGCCGTGTTCCAGGAAGGACTCGGACGGTGCACGAAAACGAAGATCCAGCTGTTCCTGATCGACGGGGTGAAGCCGGTCTTCAAACCTAAGCGGCCAGTGCCGTTCCACTCGCAGCGGCTGGTCGAGAAGGAGCTCAACCGATTGCAGAACATGGGAGTGCTGGAGCCGGTCGACTACTCGGACTGGGCGGCACCCATCGTGGCAGTTCGGAAGGCGCAGCGCAACGCAGACGGAGATCCGATGGTCCGCATTTGCGCGGATTACTCGACCGGGTTGAACGCCGTGCTGGAGGCGAACAAGTACCCTCTCCCTACCCCCGACGACATCTTCGCAAAGCTGGCTGGCAGCAAGTTCTTCAGCGTAATTGACCTGTTGGACGCTTATCTGCAGATGGAGGTAGAGGAGGAGTCGCAGAAGCTGTTGACTATGAACACACACAAGGGGCTGTTCAAGGTCAAGCGTCTGCCGTCGGGAGTGAAATCCGCTCCTGGAGCCTTCCAGAAGGTCGTTGACAACATGCTCGCCGGCCAGGAAGGAGCGGCGTCGTTCGGCCGAACGCGCGCTGAGCACGACCGGAACTTGGAGCAAACACTGCAGCGGATCCAATATTTCGGTTTCCGGTTCAAGATCGAGAAGTGCAAGTTCTACATGACGGAGGTGAAGTACCTGGGCCACATCATCAACCAAAACGGAATCCGCACCGACCCGGGGAAAGTGTCTGCCATCTCGCAGATGCCACTGCCGAAGAACCTCACCGAGCTGCGTTCGTTCTTGGGCGCGGTCAACTACCCGTGCATGGGTAAATAACAAGGGAAATGCGTAATAATACCTTTCTCTGGTATCAATACCAAATTTTGGTATTCCTGGACCCTTTAAAATTTGTCTTAAGGATTATGCAAGAGCAAAATGTGCTATCATACCAATTTAAGGTATTGTTTTGATATTGCAAAATTGCAGAATTTGTCAATAGTCGAACACCACATTTTGGTATTCTTTTGGTATTACAGTGTTTTGACCAATTTTGACAAAATAATTAATTTTGCGCTAAAATGATGTCTCAAAGTGTTTTATCAAATTCCTCTGAAACTATGGGAAAATGTTGACCAATTTTGACAAAATAATTAATTTTGCGCTAAAATTATGTCTCAAAGCGAATGCTTTCATTGAAAAGCGGAAATTTCAAACTTGATTTTAAACATTTTTGATATACCCCCTAAAGAAATGACTTGAAATTGTGGAAAAAATTCTAAGTCAGGATGCCACATTTTGGAATTATTTTGGTATTGAAAAGTTTCATCAAATTTCTCTGAAACTATGGGATTTTTTTTTATAAATTTTGATGAGATAATTAATGTTGTGCTAAAATGACATGAAACCCTAAAATGTTAAAGCTGATTGAAAACGTTGAAATTTCTCTAAGTTGGGATAACCAAATACTTTGAAAAACGAGTTAATCGACAGATTATTGAATTTTGGTGAATTTCAATCCAGTTTCATGATAACAACACTTATTTTTCAATCTTGTTATTTTTTAGAATCTTCAAGAACTTAAAGCAAGACCGTTCTTCAATGACAAATGCATTCGATGTGGTGAAGAATATCACTAAGAACAACATGGAATCATCAGGTGAGTAGATTTGGCTGTTGCATATGGATCATTTCCGTTTTTCACTAACTGCAACTGTTGCACTAAAATGGTATGAAAATACCAAATTTTGGTATTTCTTGTGCAAATACCAGC
Organism: Culex pipiens pallens; assembly: GCF_016801865.2. Taxonomy (NCBI): domain Eukaryota; kingdom Metazoa; phylum Arthropoda; class Insecta; order Diptera; family Culicidae; genus Culex; species Culex pipiens. The sequence goes on along the minus strand of NC_068937.1, from coordinate 63,501,255 downwards.
GACCAAAATGTGCTCTTGGTTGCCCAGTAATAGATGGTTAAATACCATCAAATCATACCAAAATCATGTATCATGTAAAATTAAACCATGGCAATACCAAGTTTTGGTATTCAAGCAATGTTCAAAAATCCAGAAGACCTCAACTTGGTATTGAAATGGTTTTATTTTGAGGTATTATTTTACCCTTGGAATAACATGGTTTGGTATTGTTGTGCCCTTCCACATACAAGACTTTGGTATGATTTCATGGTATTTTACCATCTATTACTGGGCAACCAAGGGCACATTTTGGTCCCTGTTATTTGCCCAAGTAATACCAAAATTTGGTATTCCCGTGTTATTTACCCCTGCTCGGGTACTACGCGAAGTTCATCAAGGAGATGCACCAGCTGCGAAGGCCAATCGATCTGCTGCTGAAGAAGGACGTAAAGTGGGCCTGGTCGGACGACTGCCAACGATCATTCGAGCGCTTCAAGGACCTGATGCTGACCCACTACAACCCGACGCTGTACATTATCGTGGCCGCTGACGCTTCGCAACCCGGAATCGGCGCCACAATCCGACATCGTTTCCCTGACGGTTCGGAGAAGATAATCCAGCACGCCTCAAGATCGTTGACACCGGCGGAGCAAGCGTACGGGCAGATCGACAAGGAAGCTCTGGTGCTCGTCTACGCTGTCACGAAGTTTCATCGGATGCTGCTGGGACGACGGTTCGTTCTAGAGACAGACCACCAGCCTCTGCTCCGCATCTTTGGGTCGCACAAGGGAATTCCAACGCACACGTCCAAGCGACTGCAACGACTGGGACTCGTTCTGCTGTGCTACAACTTTGGCATCGACTACGTCTCCACGGCGAACTTCGGGTACGCGGATGTACTCTCCAGACTCATCGATTCGGCGGCCAAGCCGGAGGAGGAGTACGTTATCGCCGCTCTGTACCTCGAGGACGACATGTCGGCGGTCTTGGAAGACTCCGTTGGCAACACACCTGTCACTTCCAAGATGATCGCCGCTGCTACCGCCCGGGACAAGGTGCTCAAGAAAGTGGTCCAATACTTGGAAGGTGAGTGGCCGGCCAGCGCAAGCGAAATCGACAACCCGGACGTGAAGGCGTTCTACCACCGGAAGGAGAGCCTGGCGCTGACTCAGGGCTGCATTCTTTTCAGCCAGCGAGTGGTGGTGCCGGAGACCTACCGAAAGCGGATCCTGCAACGCCTGCACCACGGTCACCCGGGCATGGTCCGGATGAAGAGTCTGGCTCGGAGTTTCGTCTACTGGCCGCACATCGACAAGCAGGTGGAGGACACGGTGAAGCAGTGCGCGGACTGTACTGCAGCTGCAAAATCTCCCCCAAACACTCCACCAGAAGCTTGGCCAACACCAGCGGGACCATGGCAACGCATTCACATTGATTACGCGGGCCCGATCGATGGTCTCTACTTTCTCATCATCGTGGACGCTTTCTCGCGATGGCCTGAGATCTACCCGACGACGACCACGACCGCTAGGGCCACGATCCAGTTTCTTCGAAGCACGTTCGCACGCCTTGGCCTGCCGATGGTACTCGTGTCGGACAACGCTGCTCAGTTCACTTGCGACGAGTTTGAGTCCTACTGCAAAGCGAACGGAATCACCCACATCCTCACCGCGCCCTACCATCCGCAATCGAACGGGCAAGCGGAACGCTTTGTGGACACCGTCAAGCGAGGAATGAAGAAAATCAACAAGGGAGAGCCACTGCAGGAGACACTCGACGTGTTTCTGGCAACGTACAGGTCGACGCCGAGCGGAACAACCAAGTGAACTGCTGTTTGGAGGTCAAATGCGCACCACACTCGACCTACTGCGACCACCACCAACACCGGTTGCTGAGATGAAGACGACTGCTGAGAACGACCAGAGACGAGCATTTGCACCTGGCGACTTGGTGTATGCGAAGGTGCACAAGCGGAACGACTGGTACTGGGAGGCAGGAAAGGTCATCGAAAGGCTCGGCTCGGTGAACTACAACGTGTGGTTGGACGGCCAACGTTCGGGGCTGATCCGGTCGCATATCATCCACGGCACGAGTCAGCGGATTCGCCGGCGTGCGGTCGCGCTGTTAACCTTCCGCTGGACATTCTCCTAGGCGAGTTTGGGTTCGCTCAACCAACAACCGATGACGTCACGCAAGCAGCTGTGGTGGAACCGGAAGGCGCGAACCAACCAGGAATCATCGAGCACAACGATGGACCGGAACCAGCTATGATCCAACGGCCGATCCGGCAGGCTTCGACGGGAAGTATTCCGCCGAGTTGCGTTCCCGTGCCGACGACGACGATCACCAGGAGTGGACGCGAGGTTCGGCTGCCGCCGAGGTTTGATCACTACGTGATGTCTTAAAGAGGGAGATGCTATGGCAACACTGTCCATAGCGAGACGCCGCACCAACACACTCAACGTTGTGCGGTTGGCACACCTTGCGAGGGGACAGCTTTGTCTAAAGCGAGCAACGAAAAAGCAAAGCCACGTTTTGTAAACGCTCTTACTTAAAATTAGTTTCTAGACTTAAATAAAACTCTAATGTAAGTCTCTAACTCGCGTTTGTTATTAGCGAAAGACATAACAGAAATGACTTGAAATTGTGGAAAATTTTCTAAGTCACGATACCATTATTATTATTTTCGCAATTCGCAATTCGCAATTTTCAGTGTAAGAACGGGCCTTGACCGATCTTATGTACCAGGTTCCCGACGAACACGCACTGCCCTTACACCTACATCTTACCCTTGCTCTGAGTCAGTACGAGCAACACGCTAGAACACGCTTTGAGTGTTCGTGCCAGGCATGCACACCTTCTTTTCCGGTTACGCATTTTAACTCGGCCGGGGGTGGTACATTACGTAGGGTTTGATGTAAGTATAAGCGCCTAACCATTTATAGTGTTCCTATCAATTTTCAGTAAAGCAAAAAACTGTTTAATTTTTAGTTTGAATTCAAAAACTAATTGTTATTTACAGTGTATTGTTTTCTCCTGAAATCTTGCCTAATGTTGAGTCGTGTTAATCTGTTGCTATTTATTCTGTCGCGGTGTTTTGTTACAATGTTTTGAACCTAAGCATGTTATTCAAAAATTTATCAAAAGTACAATAATGTTATGTGTGTGACTTTGATCATTCAATATATTGAGTAAGGACTCAAATCTTACTTGTTTGAAGAAAAGGGCGTAGATTAAAACAATAGACAATAAAGGAAAAAGCATACTACATAAAGTTCGCTACTGAAAGAATAATTGTATGTTGAAGGAAAGAAGAGTAAAAGCTGTATGAAGTAGATTAAAAATATAGGCAATAATTTATGAAAAAAGCTTTGTGATAAAGGATAAATAATATCATATAAGCTTAGATAGCATTAATGACAACTTTAGGAGCCGATTAAAATAATATTTTAATTAATAAATAAATTAGACAATGAATAAAGATTGATATATTCTATGAACAGGATTTAACCCGAGAATTAACCTCGTTAGCATATTAAGGAGATCAGTTTTTGTTAGGGAAAGCACATAACAGTTGAAACTGGCAAATTGAGTAGAGGAGACTTGAAAGATAAGTGAAACAGAACTAAAGTAGTTGGAGATAATAAGAAGAGATACTGCGAATTGCGATGTTCTAGGTACATCCACAACAGTTCGTTCAACATGCTGTGAATCAAAACAATACCTTCTACAATCACAAACTACTTCCCTTTCCCACATTGCCGCTTTATAATGTAGTCCATCCTCTGCAAAGAAAGGGATGTTAGTAAAATATAAATACTTTAAAATAATGATACAGTTACTTGCGGAAACCTATCAGGGTTTCTGATGTTGTTGCTGTTGTCTCCAGTGTGATAATATCACTCCGAAGTGGTTGTCGTGGTGCAATCGCTCTCCAACCGTAGGCCCAGACACGACATGAAAATGAAAACAAACAAAAACAAAAAAACAAAAAGATGCATTAGTATATGAAAATAAGAGAAACAAAGGATCATGCAATCAAAATAAAATGGTGGATAGTAAACAGAAGCCGAATTAGAAAATCAGTAATACATAATAAAGAAATAGAAGATAGATAGTAGCTGAAAGTGGAAAGAAGAGAAACCCCGTATTGCGATGTATCAGGTACATCCACAACAGTTAACTCAACATGCTGTGAATCAAAACAATACCGTCTACAATCTTCCCTTCCCACATTGCGCATCCCTTTCTTTTGGCCGTCTCGACTCTGACCCTCGCTGGTCAAAGGTTTACGAGTTCGTTTCCACAGGCCACCAGCAAGGTCACGTGTTGTCATCATGATGACGAAACCAAGCCAACGTGGAGGTAAGAAAATGGGTAACTTGCAAGAAACCAGAGCAGCTGTTTTGACCAAGATCAACTAACAGCACTACGAATGTAGTTCCGCTCCTTCCAGGATGTTCCTCACCGGGTGTCAACCGAAAAGGTATCATTTCACCCTTGGCCTGCACCATTATTATTATTTTGGTATTAAAATGTTTTATCAAATTCAAATTCCGAAGTACGGCTGGACTGTTCAATATGTGAAGGCTGTGGCCAACGTAACGGCGAAGGTCGATTGATTTTGTGCGACGATTATGACATCTCGTAACACACGTACTGCATGGACCCACCGCTGGAGCAGGATCCGCAGGGCAAATGGAAGTGCAAGTGGTGTGCCATCTATTTAAATCGATGGCATAAACGACCTTGGCCACAACTGTGCCTGGCTTAATAACTTCTCCGAGTGTGGCCATGTGCTCCCACATGGTCATGTGCGAGAACATGCAGAACATGGGCGAGTCAAACCAAACTGTTCCTCTCGTACGGAAGCATTCTGAACGGCAGTTCCTTCCAGCCTTCGAGCAGTGGCCGGAGTGCGGAAATGTCCGACACTGTTCGGATTAACAACGTTGGACAGCAGTAAGGTGCCGGTCGTGCCGAGCTTTGTCCAGATCGAAACCCATGGCGGCGAAGACATCGACCCGAACTTGGACGACACTTTTTAGATCGTGCTGAAGCAGATGCTCGACATGGACCCCACCTCGAAGACGAAAGTCTTGCAGGAATTCCCCGAGCAAATCGGCAAGTACGAGCTGGACGTCGTAAAAGCGTCCTCCCGTACTGGCCCCGCCTGTACGGGAATCTGTCCACCGACGTGGAGCACCGGGTGCGTGAAATGGCCCCGCAGGTACATGCGACGGTCGTCGCGAAGGCACGCAAGTACATCGCGCCGTGGATTATTCGTCACTTTTCAAACAATCTGCACTTATTTTCAGCTCGGGGAAGCCATCATGCCGAGCCTGCCCGGCGTCTCGTTAATCCGGATAGCTGTCCGTGGCGACACTTCTCAACACCTTCGTGCCAATTCGCCATTCATGCCCCAGTGCGGTTTTTCCGGCCGATTGAAGTCGATCTGGTGCTGGTCGAGCATGACCAAGCGGAAGCTCTGATGGAAACCGCCGGTCGATTGTTCCGTCAGGAAAATTTTGATCGGACGATCGGACGAAGATCACAAGTCAGCAGCATTTTTGTCCTGATATCAACTCTGCTACTAGAAAGTGGTATTCCGATGACTGGAGTAACGATGATTTATTGTTAAACTTTGTGGGGGGGATGGGGTGGAATATGTTATTCGCAACACAACTCAGCTTCCTAAAGCACACTTTTGATTTGCAACATTCCAATCGGATCTATTCGACTGCCATTTTTTGCATCTCTATTTTCTTAAAATTACCTACAAAACACTACAGCTAACTTTTCTTAAACCACACGTCAACAATGAGAAACTGAACAAATCCAAATAACTGGATATTTTCTCGGGTTTCAAAAAGACTGCAATATTTTATCCGTCTTGTCCTTAATCCTTTAACAATCCTCCGCGAAAACCGACTACGTTCTTACCAGGTCCAGGTACAACAGTTTGACAGCAACAGTTATACAGTACCAGTACAAGTATGAATCCCCTATTCGGAAAGAAAATTAATTTTCATACCAAAAATATTTCCTTTCAAATGAACATTATTGCACCTGAAAACAAAATGTAGCGTGACGGGACAACATCGTAATACTACACTTTACAAAATCACAGGAAAATACTCGCTCAAATAAAGCAGTTTTCTTAAGTATTTTTTTAAATTATCCTGTAAACTATTGTGTTTTCATATATTAATAGGATCTTCTCAAAAACCTATGAATTTCTTTCTTTTTGCACTGATGCTATTGTAGATGTTACCACCAACTGAAAAACAAGCCTTATTCTCCTAAATCTTAACGATTCGGTTAAAATCCATCGCATTACAATTATCTTGCCATAATAAAATCTAACTAAAATAAAAATCTAGCATTTTTTAAATTACATTGAATCAAGTTAAAATTAATGTACCGTCAGTTTGTGTGATAGCGAAAAAATTTAACGAAGGATTGTTCTCAGATAGTTTGCCAACATTTTCCAAAATTATACTTGAATTTGATGTATCGTTTGAAATTTGAAACTAAAATAATGCTCAATTACAAAGAAATGATCAAAACAAGTCACTCAGCAGTGTTACTTTTTCAAAGGAATCCTATTGACATGCTATGATATTGGAAGCGGATATTTTTAAACTTTGAGGTTCTTTTCGACCCACTTAAAAAAGTGTATTAAAAGTTTGAGTTTTTGAAAAATCATTTTTGGTGAAAATCGTACCCCAAATATATATAGCTGCCGAAAACACAGGTTTTGTTCTAGGAAAGTGAAATTTTCAGCAAACGTTTTTTAAGATGTCTCCTACACAACCCCCATAACCAGAATTAAGTTTCATTGAAAAGACTGAGGAATTGCAAATTCCATAAAAAATCATTTTGATCCAATTTCATCCCTACTGACGGTAATTTTTTTTTAATGATTTGGCAATTATTAGCCACTCCAGCCGCAATAAATTTAATCATCGCAGCGAACAAAAATGTTTATTTCAAAAAACAGACCAGACTCTCATATACCATAACACCGGTCATTGTATACTAGCGATGCATAAAACCCAGCAACGTAGCAGCATCTACGAACCATCAAAACGGAGCACGTTTAAGAGCACTGCTAGTTTATCCAAACAAACGCGGCAGCGTTTCGCGGCGCAACTTGGCAACTTAGCAAATTTGCAAAATGCAAAGTTTCTCTTGGGCCCTGCTGAGGGCGCCAAATTGTTTAAGGAGGGTGACATTTTTGTTAAAGAACTTGTTAGTCGACGACTAACCTCGACTAACCTAAAGCTCAGCCCTGATCTCCCTTAGGCTTTTTTTTAATTTGCAAAAATGGCACTTTGGGCGCCCTGGGGCTACCTGAGGGGGCGCTCTATCTTTTTTAAGAAGGCGCAGCACAAATTCGCAACTTGGCAAATTTGCAAAATGCAAAGTTTCTCTTGGGCCCTGCTGAGGGCGCCAAATTGTTTAAGGAGGGTGACCTTTTTGTTAAAGAACTTGTTAGTCGACGACTAACCTCGACTAACCTAAAGCTCAGCCCTGATCTCCCTTAGGTTTTTTTTTAATTTGCAAAAATGGCACTTTGGGCGCCCTGGGGCTACCTGAGGGGGCGCTCTATCTTTTTTAAGAAGGCGCAGCACAAATCCGCAACTTGGCAAATTTGCAAAATGCAAAGTTTCTCTTGGGCCCTGCTGAGGGCTCCAAATTGTTTAAGGAGGGCGACCTTTTTGTTAAAGAACTTGTTAGTCGACGACTAACCTCGACTAACCTACAGCTCAGCCCTGCCAATGCTTAAAGAACTCACATTGGTTGTTTTGCGTGTGGGCAACCAAGGGCACATTTTGGTCCCTGTTATTTGCCCAGCCGAGACCGTGGTGTAGGGGTAAGCGTGATTGCCTCTCACCTAGTCGGCCTGGGTTCGATCCCAGACGGCCCCGGTGGCATTTTTCGAGACGAGATTTTTCTGATCACGCCTTCCGTCGGACGGGAAGTAAATGTTGGCCGCGGAATAACCTTAAAAGGTTAGGTCGTTAGCTCAATCCAGGTGTAGGAGTCGTCTCCCTAGGTCCTGTCTCGGTGGAGTCGCTGGTACACAGCTAAAAAAGTAGTAATCCAGCTGCGTGTAAAAGGCCTGGGTGTAAAATAAATTTTGCATTATTTTATGTAATTCTGTGTAATATTACATCCTGAAATATGTAGCCCATCAGTATGGAAAACCTACTTGACCGAAATGTCAAGCTCATATATGCGTTTATCCTTACAGCTTTTCATCGGTCTGATGGCCGAGTGGGCTAAGGCGCCAGTCCTCACTGTTGGTTCTAATCCCGTCGGTTGCAACTTTTTTTTGTGTTTGGAGAAATTGTACATGCAGTGTGTTTATTTTGACGAAGGTGATGTGCATGCTTTTGCATGCGATTTTACCATCGGTTTTTTTGCTGTGATAGGCAGTTGGACTCACAATCCTAAAGTCGTCAGTTCGAATCCCGGGGTGGATGGAAGCTTAGGTGTAAAAAGAGGTTTGCTATTGCCTCAACAATCAAGCGTTCGGACACCTAGTTTCGAGTAGGAATCTCGCAATAGAGAACGCCAAGGCAATGCTGTAGAGCGAATAATTTGATTTTGATTTTTTATTTGCCCAAGTAATACCAAAATTTGGTATTTCCGTATTATTTACCCCTGCTCGGGATGGCTGCTTTAGAGAGTGACAATAGGCTACAGATGGTGCTAGTAGATTAGCAGGATGCGGCAGCCATGTTTTTACACACGATTTTCAAATTATTTTGTTCTAGCTGCTATGTCTATTGTCTGTGGTAAAACTGACAGCGTTAATCAGTCAATCCAAACACGAAAAGTCAATCCAAACAGCAAAAATATTTCGGTGCGTGTTCTCAATTCAACCCTACAATATGGTAGCAACTACCATGGTTGGGTTTTCAGTGTGATGTTTATCATGGTGATTACCTCTCTTATAAAATGGGTTAACATTTTTTATCAGAGTGATAAATAATATTATTGAATTTGATAAAATATGTTATTGGTTATGATAATTTATGTTATCGATTTGATACACACAAAGAAAAAATACTCTAAATTTAAAAAAGATCGTTCGTTGGATTAAAGGTTCGCGTTGGTGAATATTCGTAGAAAGTTCAAACTTTTTAATTTAAAAGTTGGAAAGTTGTTGATACTACCATGCATTTCTGGAACAAAATCGTTGTATCGGTAAAAGTTTTTATGGCATGAATAAATAACATTGATTTTCGAAAAATGTGATGGATTTTATTTCAATATTTTAATATTAAAACAGTTGCTTCCATTTTTTTGTATTCAACGCAAGGGGTAAGACAGTGAGAAACTGAGTGACTCATTTTCTCAAAGTTACTCAATGTGGCTCAAAGTTACTCAATATTCTCTTGAACAATTTTCCAACAGGTTACGGAATTTGTGAATATACATATTTTGACAGGCGAGCGTGTTTACAAGCAAGTTAAACATAATTTCACGACAAGATACTGCTCAACTTCCCAAAATTGGCCATTGTATTTGCTGCGGAATGGTCTGTCCCGGATTTCAATCCGGATGTTGCTGCAAGAGAAAGATTCCAGCGTTGCGGCACGTAGCAGTTCTCGATTTTGTGGCATAGCTGGCACCCCCTGAACGCTTGTAGAAGCTGCTGACCTTGTGCCAGAGTGCTTTAGCCGGCCGGATTTACTACCCTGTTCCGGTCCATTATCTCTCAAAACGGACCTGAGGAAATGCCCTGTTCGCCTTCACCCTCGGTGTAAAACAGCTGATCGCCGGTGTCACCAAGATGGAATCGACCGAGCCCTTCGTACAACGACGCCCGTTTCGAGGAAATCTTGTCCTACATCCAGAAGAACGGCTACAACACGGCCGCCGTCGCTATCGTGGCCATCTCCGGATGGCACGGAGACAACTGGAACCGTCCACCAAGATGTACTAGTTCAAGGGATGGGCCATCGAGCGCAAGAGGGCAAGGCTGACGGCAAGTACCTGCTTGAGACTATGGACCCGAGCAGGGGTAAATAACACGGGAATACCAAATTTTGGTATTACTTGAGCAAATAACAGCAACCAAAATGTGCCCTTGGTTGCCCAGTAATAGATGGTAAAATACCATGAAATCATACCAAAGTCTTGTATGTGGAAGGGCACAACAATACCAAACCATGTTATTCCAAGAGTAAAATAATACCTCAAAATAGAACCATTCCAATACCAAGTTGAGGTCTTCTGGATTATTGAACATTGCTTTAATACCAAAACTTGGTATTGCCATGGTTTAATTTTAGGTATTCCCGCGCCCTTGGAAAATCATATTTTGGTATTCCTGTGGTCTTCCACATACATGATTTTGGTATGATTTGATGGTATTTTACCATCTATTACTGGGCAACCAAGATCACATTTTGGTCGCTGATATTTGCACAAGTAATACCAAAATTTGGTATTTTCATACCATTTTTAGTGCAGCAGTTGCAGTTAGTGAAAAAACGGAAATGATCCATATGCAACAGCCAAATCTACTCACCTGATATTTCCATGTTGTTCTTAGTGATATTCTTCACCACACCGATGAACGACCTGTGCATGAAGTTCTTGAAGATTCTGAAAAATAACAAGATTGAAAAATAAGTGTTATTTTAATAACATATTTATTTTAATAAAACTGGATTGAAATTCACCAAAAATTCAATAATCGTTTTTCAAAGTATTTGGTTTTTTTTTTTCAAGTCATTTTATCGCAAAATTTATTATCTTGTCCAAATTGGTAAAAAAATCCCGTAGTTTCAGAGAAAATTGATGAAACCTTTCAATACCAAAATAATACCAAAATGTGCTATCCTGACTTAGAAAACTTTCCACAATTTCAAGTCATTTCTGTAGGGGGTATATCAAAAATGTTTAAAATCAAGCTCGAAATTTCCGGTTTTCAATGAAAGCATTCGCTTTGAGACATCAATTTTGTGCAAAATTAATTATTTTGTCAAAATTTTCCCATAGTTTCAGAGGAATTTGATAAAACACTTTAATACCAAAATAATACCAAAATGTACCATCCTGACTTAGAAAATTTTCCACAATTTCAAGTCATTTCTTTAGGGGGTATATAAAAAATGTTTAAAATCAAGTTTGAAATTTCCGGTTTTCAATTAAAGCATTCGCTTAGAGACATAATTTTAGCGCAAAATTAATTATTTTGTCAAAATTGGTCAACATTTTCCCATAGTTTCAGAGGAATTTGATAAAACACTGTAATACCAAAAGAATACCAATATGTGGTGTTCGACCATTGACAAATTCTGCAATTTTGCAATATCAAAACAATACCTTTAATTGGGATGATAGCACATTTTGCTCTTGCATAATCCTCAAGACAAATTTTAAAGGGTCCAGGAATACCAAAATTTGGTATTGATACCAGAGAAAGGTATTATTACGCATTTCCCTTGTTATTTACCCATGCTCGGGGATGGCGTCCTGACGCCGAACCGCCCCACCGACAAGCCCCTGCATCTGCCACTAAAGGACGTCAACAAAATCGGTGGTACGGGAACGGAAACCTGTGCGAACAAGCCAACCTGATCGCTGATGTCAAGTCCGTCGAAATGCAACAAGAAGCCCTGCCGGAGGTCGTGCCCTGACTCAAAGAATCACCGCCCAGGTCATCGTGCTGAACCACTCCGGTCAGATCTTCAACGGATACACCCCTGTGCTGGAATGCCACACCGCTCACATTGATTGCGAGTTTAGCGAGATCAAGGAGAAGGTCTATCGTCGTTCCGGCAAGTCCACCGAGGATCATCCAAAGTCCATCAAGTCTGGTGATGACACTATCGTCTTCCTGGTCCCACCCAAGCCTCTGTGCGCGGTAGCCGAAAAGGCCACCAAATAACATTCGATATTAGCGACCGCGAGGACAGTTCCCTTGAGTGAACCAGAAGTCGATCCGGTCATGTCCTGCGGGTACTTGCCAGTAATCAGCTATTGTCGAAGGAGTCAGACAAAACTAATAAAAAAAGTTTATTAAATTTTCTGCTTTTTGCTTAGTTTTTTTTAATGCGGTTGGTTTCGATGCCTGTGGTCCGTTCTGTGCGCAGGAAAAAGGCTTGGGTGAACATTCTTGAAAGATGCCGATGTCCCCTGAGTCCTCCTCGTTCTGAATCTGAATGTTCGAGTGTGCCTTCCACTCCTCGTCCTGGTGCACCGTGCGCGATCGAGGAATGATGGGTCAGGGCCTGGTTGAGTACGTTCTCGGCGCCGTCGCTTAGGAACGTGTCACACTGATCTCGGGGACGCGAAACCATGTTACGAATCGCCCACGAACCGTTCCGCTGGATAACCTTGCTGGCCGCGTGGATTGTCATAGCTTGGACGATCGTTTCGGTGATACCGATTTCGAAGAGCGTTTTTTGTCACGCAGGCGACGGAGTGTCGGGCGAACGATCTTACGACTGGGACTGCAACAATCTGAAAGTGCAGTAAAATTCAACACCATTTCTTCGTCTTTATGGCAGGCCATCATTACAAACTATTTATAAATAATATTGTGCTTATGAATTTGATTTGTGGGTTTCAAGAGCTTGTGGTACTTATCACAAGTGAAGATCGGAAACAGACTGTAGTTGCGGGACAGTCCGGGGAACTTGATCTCTACCATGTCCACCGGTACCCTACACACCTTCAGATCCTCCTCCTCCGGATGAAGATCCGGAGACGTCCTGCAGCTGCTCGGCGCAAAACACAACTTTTTGTTTCGATCTCGGCGTGTGTGAGATGCCGGATTTTTATACGGATCTGGTCCTGCAAGGGGTAGGATCCATGATATCAGTCTGCCGTAGGATGATTATTGAAAGGGCGGGTGCTGCCTTTGCTGATGGATGATGCATTTTTATGCACGGGCCCAGACCAGTTGTTGCTGCTTAGAATAAAATCGGAACCATATTTTTTTTAATTTTTTCCGCATCACGTTGTTTCTGCTTGGGGTTGGTTTTGTATCTGTCAAAGTCAGTCGTCTCTCTCTGGTGCCAAATGTCAGTGTCAAAATTCGTTACGTCGTTTGGGAGGATTGAAAAACTTTGAGTGGCTCAATGTTACTCAAAGTTATTCAAACTTTCTCAATATTACTCTCTGTCCTACCCCTTGATTCAACGCATCTGCTTATGGTAGGCTAACTTCCGCGTCCAAGCTGAACCGATTCTTACGGTACGTCACCGGTCACGTCCGAAGGCCCCATGCTGAGCAGGTTACGGATGGACGTTTCGTTGGGCAGCAACAACGCGGCCTTCATTTTGGAGCGCGACAGCGTTGTAGAGAACAGGGTGGTCTCGTTGCCGGCCATCATCAGGACAGGCTTGGAGGAGTTGGCCATTGGTTGTTGATTCGGGAAGGGAAGTCGACGTTTTCCGGCTGGGAAGTGAAGCGCCAGAACGGATAGTTCCCGATAACTTCGTCCTCCTTCGAGAATGACACAGATGTTCCAACTCGCCGTCAAAGTTCATCCCGCCGAAGCTGCGTTTGTGGGCGGTAGTTGCTGAAAGAGTTTGAAAGTAAATGAAATTGGTGAGACACTGAACAAATTCTCAATACTCACCGGTGACTTCTTCGGTATTCCAGGTAGATGTTCTTGATCAGGTTCATCGGATCTCGCTCCAACATCTGGAAGTAATCCGAGTAGGGTAGGGTAGTCATCAATGAGACACTTTTGGTTTTCAACTTTCAAAGATTTTTCTCATTTTTTCATCAGCATGTTTTAATGAGCTTTTTGTTGCATTTTCTTTCTTTGTGTTCTAACATTGACCAAAATATGAGATCGATCCGACATCTACAGCCAGAGTTATTCAACTGTCTCATTGTAGACGCACTTGGCAGGAACAATGAGACAGCTGGGGAACAATGAGACACACTACGAAAATCAAGATTTTTCTAGTAAAACATCATGTTTTTGTATTGTTCCATTGCAGGTAACTTGCCTTGAACATTTTAGAGCAACATGAAACTTTAATTAACAAAAGTAATACTAAAAAGTATTTAAATTTTGTAAAATTCGTATATTTATACCAAATAACTTTGTATTTTTGGTTAATTGAAGTTAAAACTCTATAAATATGCCAAAAATCACTTTTAATTCATGTTTTGAAATATTTCCATAGATTTTGAAAAGTTTAATGAAGAAAAATCAAAGTGTCTCATTGTTACCCATGAGCTGAAATGAGTGGGGAACAATGAGACAGTCCTGGATACTGGGTATATTCTAAATTTTGGCCAAACCTAATGAAAGGACATTGTAGCCCAACTCAATCCCTATGGAACGTCGAAAGAAATTTGAAGAAATATTAGTTTTGGTGTTAATGGCAGCCTACGAGCGAAAAAGTAATTTTTGTCCATAATTTACTTTTACACCCCAGAATCAAACATTTATGAATAACTTTTCAAGGGAGCGTCCATAAGCCAAAGCCACTATAATGGCAGACGTGTATCCAGTAGACACACCTTTCCCCCAAATATGAGCCTGATTGGTTGAAACTACGACTTGTTAGAGCCATTTTATCATTGTTCCCCGTGTCTCATTGATGACTACTCTACCCTACGTCAACTCCAGGACTTGCGGCCTTCGTACAGACGGTCCATCCAGAACTGGTGCAAACTGTTCTTCTGGATGTTTAGGTAATAATCGTCAAACATGTCCCGCAACGAGAAATGGACTGCGGACCCTCAGGACATCCCACACTGTCCCGTCATCACTTCCGGCACATAATGCTGCTGATGGTCGTAAACCGCCGGCACCGAGTGCAACATCCGCGCTGACCACCTCCGATTATGGCGCTTCTCGTCGTTTCCCTCTTCCATCGGATCCTCCTCCTCACCGTTAAAATTTACTTGATCGTACTTGTTCGAAAAGCGGATGTAAATCTGCTTCAACTTCAATTTCGTCCACCTGGCCACCACCACCGAATACAACCGGTGCAAATCCACATCCCGACCTCCGATCTTCGGCAACCGCATAAACTGCGTCCTACAAAAACAAACAAAATTAATCACAAACGCCACCAAACACCCAAGCTTCCTTCTTACCAACTCCGGTCGTGAAACAGCTGCAGGTCCTGCAGGAAGCTAGCCTTGTCCTTTTTCGAAAACCAACTTTTCCCCCGACCTCGTCCCACACCGGCACCACCCACCTTCCGCTGCTGCTGTTTTGGATAACAAAGGTGTCCGCGTCCTACTCCTGGCTGTGGCCGCGTCCGGATTTGCTTCGCTTCGTGGACAACTCACTCACCACCGGCACTACCAAAATGTTTGTTTACATTTTGTACTTAGGCGTACACGGTTACACGAGAACGACGAAATGAAAGAAATTATGTAGTCGAATTAAAAGTAAAAACTTTTAAATCAGTTAGCAATGAGATTTTCAAAAACTGTAGCAGTAAAAGTTTTCATATTCAAAACAAGAAAAAAACTTTTAATGGAGCAAATTTTGACCACTTTTTATTTCAACAGTAAGTTACTTTTGCCATTACAGTAATATTTTTTTGTGTGTACCATTATGTATCTTATCGAATTGATAAACCTATTTTCTGCATGTAGGCAGACAAGAAAGAGGATGTTTAACAATTGTTTTTTTTCTCATTCACAGAGCTATTTCAGCGAGCCAGAGTTTGATTCAGAGTACCAACATCAACACATCCACAAAAGCAAGGTATGTAGCAGGTTTCAAGCGAAAAAAATACAATTGAATAAGTTCAAACTCCAGTTTTCATTTCATTTAACGTGAAGACTTCCTTCATCGCCATGCTTTTTGGTCAATGATATAAATTTGAAGTGATGATACTTTTTGGTAATGAGCAATTCTCTACCAAAACCGGAAATGGATTTTATTTGTATTTTTTGATTTGGCTCAAACTTTGTGGGGGCCTTCCCTATGACCAAATATGCTATTTTGTGTCATTGGTTCACCCATACAAGTCTCCATACAATTTTGGCAGCTGTCCATACAAAAATGGTATGTAAATATTCAAACAGCTGTAACTTTTGAGTGAATTTTCTGATCAATTTGGTGTCTTCGGCAAAGTTGTAGGTATTGTTGAGGACTTTTGAGAAAAAATAGGTACACGGAAAAAAAATTGCAGATTTTTTTATCAACTTTTTTTTCACTAAAACTCAATTTCCCAAAATACGTATTTTTTGATTTTCGAGATTTTTTGATATGTTTTAGGGGACAAAAATCCGCAACTTTTGAGCCATAGAGAAACATGGTCAAAAAATCTGCCGCCGAGTTATGATTTTTTGAAATTGGAGAAAATCGAAGTTTTATGCAAAAACAAGTTTGACATTATTTTTGAATGCAAAATTGAATTTGCAATCGAAAAGTACTTTACAGATTTTTTGATAAAGGGCTCCGTTTTCAAGATATAGCCACCGAAAGTTTGATTTTAGCGAAATATTTGCAGTTTTTCAATTTTTAAAAATAGTGACCATGAGTGACCATTTCTAAATTTTTTTTTTAAAGGTTCAGAAAATTTGCTATAAAATTGTCTAAGAGACATTGAAGATTGGACCTCGGGTTGCTGAGATAGAACCGCTTTAAGAAAAAGAAACACGAAAATTGAAGTTTTCTAAGTCTCACCCAAACAGCCCACCATTTTCTAATGACGATATCTCAGCAATTAATGGTCCGATTTTCAATGTTAATGTCAATGTCATTTAAAATGCTAGTCTTGATTTATAATTATTTTTTTGAAAAGATCGGAAAATTTCGAGAGATCACCCATGGTTGCCCCTCCGTTGCTGAACAGAACCGTAATATCCTTTCAGCACTACTGATTATAGGCTTCGACGATCTAGTGGTGTTTCTCTTATCAACAGCATGTATGAATGCGCTGATAAGATAAAACACCATGATTGCTAAAGCTAGATCAGTTGCGAATAGGTAACAGTCATTAGCCACCAACGGCGCCCGCCATGTCAGTTTGTAGACCTCGATTTTAAGGGACGGGAATGTTAATTAGCGCAGGTTGCTACTAGGGCAGCTGATTTACTCTGTGCTTACACCCCACGAGCGCCAGGAACCTGAAAACTTGTTAGTAGGATAGGGTGTTTGGTCAGGATTCATCATAGAAGATGATGATGCGACCCAAAATCATAGTGTTTGTTGAAAGGTTTTATATATTATTCTCAAGGCAAACAATCGGATGCTGCGGATGAGACATTTCCCGTTTAACTGTTGTTAAATTTTAAATGAAATGGTTTCATCTTAGACAGCCGGCTGTGGAAAGATAAAGCCAAATAATGTTTACCTCGGGTTGCTGAGATAGAGCCGCTTTAAGAAAAAGAAACACGAAAATTGAAGTTTTCTTAATATCACCAAAAAACACACCATTTTCTAATGACGATATCTCAGCAACTAATGGTCCGATTTTCAATGTTAATACATGAAACATTCGTTCACAAACGAAAAAAGGCAGAACGAAGTTTGTCGGGTAAGGCTTGTTTGCTATAACATTGTCTAAGTGACATTGAAGATTGGACCTCGGGTTGCTGAGATAGAGCATGAGCATGAGCATGAGCATGAATTTTAGAATTTTAGAATTTTAGAATTTTAGAATTTTAGAATTTTAGAATTTTAGAATTTTAGAATTTTAGAATTTTAGAATTTTAGAATTTTAGAATTTTAGAATTTTAGAATTTTAGAATTTTAGAATTTTAGAATTTTAGAATTTTAGAATTTTAGAATTTTAGAATTTTAGAATTTTAGAATTTTAGAATTTTAGAATTTTAGAATTTTAGAATTTTAGAATTTTAGAATTTTAGAATTTTAGAATTTTAGAATTTTAGAATTTTAGAATTTTAGAATTTTAGAATTTTAGAATTTTAGAATTTTAGAATTTTAGAATTTTAGAATTTTAGAATTTTAGAATTTTAGAATTTTAGAATTTTAGAATTTTAGAATTTTAGAATTTTAGAATTTTAGAATTTTAGAATTTTAGAATTTTAGAATTTTAGAATTTTAGAATTTTAGAATTTTAGAATTTTAGAATTTTAGAATTTTAGAATTTTAGAATTTTAGAATTTTAGAATTTTAGAATTTTAGAATTTTAGAATTTTAGAATTTTAGAATTTTAGAATTTTAGAATGTAGAATTTTAGAATTTTAGAATTTTAGAATTTAGATTGGAATTTGTTTTGTGAAGGGTGTTGGGATGAAATGGTATAGGTGATATTTGAATGGTATTTGGGTTTTGTGGTTGGGGGTTTGGGTTTGGGAGTTTGTGTTATTGGGTTGATTAGGGGTAGAATTGTGTCGTTTGTAAATGGGTTTGAGTAGTGGTGTTAGGTGTAGTTAGGGTGAAGTGTGTTGAATGGTTATTGGAGTTGGGAGTTCGGGTATGGTAGAGTTTGGTTTGGGGAGTATTTGAGAAGTTTGGGTTTGGGGTTTTGGATTTGTGGTTAGGGGTTTGGGGTTTGGGGTTGTGGGTTTTTGTTAAATGTTTTGTTGTTTGGGGTTGGGTATGGGTTGTTGGGTTTGGGTTTGTGGTGTAGGGGGTGTTTGGTTAGTTTGTGTTTTTGATTATTGTTATGTGTTTTTTGTTGGGTTTGGTAGTTTATGTTATAAATTTGTAGATTTTTTATTTTTTATGGTGTATGTGGTAATGGTGTTATGTGGGTTTGGTTAATTGTGTGTAAGTGTTTTGTGGGATTGGGTATGATTGTATGGGGTTTGGTGTGTTATTGGATTGGGTATTTGGATTTGGGAGATTTTTGAGAATGTTTGTTGTGAGAAGGTAAATTGTAGAAGTGTTAAGGTGAGAATGGGAAATTTTAAGAATTTGTAGATTGTTAGGCAATCACAACGGGATTGCCGGTGGAGACATTCCCGTTGATCGTGTGTTAAATTTTAAATAATGTCTTCGGTTCCACCCGGATAAGAAAATGCCAAATAATTTACCTCTTGCTGAAGAGACCGCTTTAAAAAAAAAACACAAATTGAAGTGGTCGTATATCCACCAATAAAACACACCTGTCTATTGTACGATTTCCTCACAACTAATGTCCATTTTCTAAGTTTTAAGACAGATACAGCTGCACATTCGTTTAAATCTAATAACAAGTGTTCGGTTAGCTCTGTTTTGCTATTACATTTCTTATGCTGATGATAGACGCATGACATACAGGTCAGGTAGGGAGAGAATGGGTAATAGTGTGAATATTTTTAGAATTAGAATTGTTAATGTTTTGTTTGTAGAATTTTAGAAGTTTAGAATTTAGAATTTAACGAATTTAGAAATTTAGAAGTTTATAATTGTAAATTTAGATGTTTAAAGGTTTAAATTTGTATGGGAGTAGTTTAATTTGAAAGGTTAGAAGGTTAGAAGTTTTAAAATTGTGAGAATTTAAGAAGTTTTGAAGTTTAGAATTTTAGAATTGGAGAATTTGAGTTTGTGTAGAATTTTGTATAGGTCATTTGAGATTTAGAATTTTAGAATGTGTAGAAGGATTATGGATATTGGAGATGGTTTGTATGGGGATAGGGTGTTTTGGTTTGGTGATTGTAATAGGTGTAGAATTTATAGTGAATGGTGATTGGGGTGGAATGTGTATTTGTTAGTATTTTATTGGGGATGATGGGATTTTGGGGTTTGGGGTTTGGTATGGGGTTTGGGTGTTGGGTTTTAGGTGTTAATGGAATGGGGTTTGGGGATTGGGATTGGTAAATGGTTATTGGAAATTTTTTTTTTGTATGTATTTGGGTAGAATGGAATGTGGTATATTTTATAGGGAATTTGTTTGTGGTAGTATGGGATATATGTTAAATGTGTTGAATTGGTGATAGTGAAAGGTTAGTTGTAGATTGGTAGTATTTTTAGATATTTGGTAGTTTTGTAGAATTTGTGTTTTTTAGTAGTTTTATTGTTTTTAGGGGTATAGTAGGTTTTGTGTTTATGGTATTGGGTAATTGTTAATATGGGTATTGGGTTAGGGTTAGGGGTAATGGGGATAATTTTAGAAGTGTGGATAATGTTAATGTGAATAGGGGAAAGGTTTAGAATGGTTATTGGAAAGTTAAGTGTAGTTGGGTTATGGGTTTATGGGATATGTGTAGATTTGGAGAAGGTGTATATTTGTTGATTAGGTGTAGAAGGAGATTTTTAGTATTATGTTGTATCGGTATTGGTTATGTGAGTTTGGGAGATGGGGAATGGTTTTGGGTTTGGTGGTGTTTTGGTTTTGGGTTTTGGGTTGGTGTTGTTGGTTTGGTTGGGTTGTTGGTTGGGGTGTGGGGTTGGGGTTGTGTGGTGTGTGGGGGTTTGGGTTTGGGTGGTGTTTGGGTGTGTTGGGTGGTTGTTTGGGTGGGTTGGTTGGGTTTTTGGGTGTTGGTTGGGTGGGGGTTGGTGTTGGGGGGTTTGGTGTTGGGTTGGTGGTGGGTGTTGGTTGTGGGTTGGGGTGGTTGGTTGTGGTTGTGTTTGGGTGTGGGTTGTTTTGGGTTGTGGTGTTTGGTGGTGGGTTGTGGTTTGGTGGTGTGGTGGGGGTTGTTGGGTTTGGGTGTGTTGGTGTGGGTTGTGTGGTTTGGGGGTTGGTGGGTGGGGTTGGGGGTTTGTGTGGTTTTGGTGGTGGTGGGTTTGGGTTGGGGTTGTGTTGGTGGGTTGTGGGTGTGGTGTTTGGGTTTGGGTGGGTGGTTTGTGTGGGTGTGTGGTTGGGTGTTGGGTTGTTTGGTGTTGTGGGTTTTGGGTGTGGGGTGGTGGGTGGGTGTGGTGTGGGTTGGGTTTGTGGGGGTTTGGGTGTGGGTGGTTGGTGTGTTGGGTGGTGGTGGGTTGTGGTGTGGTGGGGTGTTGGGTTGTGGGGTGTGGGTGGTGTTTGGGTTTGTTGGGTGTTGGTGTGGTGGGGTTGTGGGGGTGGTGGTTGGGGTTTGTGGTTGGTGTGGTGTTTGGGTGGTGGGTTGGTGTGGGGTGTTGGTGGGTTGGTTGTTGTGGGTGTGGTGGGGGGTTGTGGGTTGTGGGGTTGGTGGTGGGTGGGTTGGTGTGGTGTTGGGTGGTTGGGTGTTGTGGGTGGGTGTTGGGGTTGTGGTGGGGTTTGGTGTGTTGGGGGTGTGGGTTGTGGGTGTTGTGGGTGGGTGGTGGTTTGGGTGGGGTGTTGGGTTGTGTGGTGTTGGGGTGTGGTTGTTGGTGTGGGTGTGGGTGGTTTGGTTGGGTGGGTGTTGGGTGTTGTGGTGTGGTTGGGTGTGTGGGGTGTGGGGTGTGGGTGTGGGGGTGGGTGGGGTTGTTGGGTGGTGGGGTGTTGGTGGGGTTGGTGTGTGTTGGTGGGGTGGGTTGGGTGTGGTGGGGGTGTGGTTGTTGGGGGTGGGGTTGGTGGTTGTGGGTGTGGGGTTGTGTGGGTGGGGGTTGTGTTGGTGTTGTTGGGTGTTGGGGGTGGGTTGGTGTGGGTTGGTGGGTGGGTGTGGGGTGTGGTTGGGTGTTGGGGGTGGGGTTGTGTGGGTGTTGTGGTGGTGGGTGTTGTGGGTGTGGGTGGGGGTGGGTGTGGTTTGTGGGTTGTGTTGGGTGGTTTGGGTGGTGGGTGGTTGTGGGGTTGTGGGGTGGGTTGGGGTGTGGGGGTTGTGTGGTTTGTGGTGTGGTTGGGTTGTGGGGGTTGGGTTGGGTGGTGTGGGGGGTGTGGGTGTGGTTGTGGGTGGTGTTGTTGGGTTGGGTGGTTGGGTGTTGGGTGTTGGGGTTGGGGTGGTGGGTTGTTGGTGGGTTGTGGTTGTTGGGTGTTGGGTGGGTGGTGTTTGGGTGGGTGGTGGGTGTTGGTTGTGGGTTGGGGTGTGGTTGGGGGTGGTGGGTTGTGGTGTGGGTGTGTTGGGTGTTGGTTGTGGGTGTGGTGTGGGGTGGGGGTGTTGGTGTTGTGGGTGGTGTTTGGTGGGTTGTGGTGGGGGTTGTGGTGTTGGGGTGTGGGTGGTTGGGTTGGTGGTTTGGGGTGTGGTGGGTGTGGGGTGGGTGGTTGTTGGGTGGTGGGTGGTGTGGGTTTGGGTGTTGTGGTGGGGTGTGGGTTGTTTGGGGGTGGGTTGGTGGTTGGGGTGTGGGTTGTGGGTGTGGGTGGTGGGTTGTTGTGGGTGGGGGTGTTGGGTGTTGGGGTGGTGGGTGGTTTGGGGTGTTGGGGTTTGGGTGTTGGTGGGGGTGGTGGTGTTTGGGTGGTTGTGGGTGGTGGGTGGTTGGGTTGTTGGGTTGGTGTGGGGTGTGGGGTGTGGTGTTGGTTGTGGTTTGTGGGGTTGTGGGTGTGGTTGGGTGTTGGGGTGTGGGGTGTTGTGGTTGGGTGTTGGGGGTTGTGGTGTTGTGTTGGTGGTGTTTGGTGGTGTGGGGTTGTTGGGTTGTGGGTGTTGGGGGGGTTGGGGTTGGTGGGGTGGGTGGGTGGTTTGGGTGTGGGGTTGTGGGTTGTGGTGGGTTGTGGGTTGTTGGGGGTGTTGGTGGTGGGTTGTGGGGTGGTGTTGGGTGTGGTGGTTGTGTTGGTTGGGTGTGGGGTTGTGGGTGTTGGGTTGTGGTGGTGGTTGGGGGTTGGGTTGGTGGGTTGTTGGGTGGTGGTGTTGGGGTTGGTGTGGGTGTGTGGGGGTTGGGGTGGTGTGGTGTGTTGGGGGTTGTGGGGTTTGGGGTTGGGTTGTTGGGGTGTTGGTTGGTGGGTGTTGGGGTTGGGTTTGGGTGGTTGTGGGTTGGTGTGGGGTTGTGGGTTGTGGTGGGGTGTGGGGTGGGGGTTGTGGGTGTGGTGTGGGTGTTGGTTGTGTGGTTGTGGGTGGGTGTTGGGTGTGTTGGTGTTGTTGGGGTTTGGTTGGGTTGTGGGTGTTGGTGGGTTGTGGTTGTGGTGTGGGGTTGGTTGGTGGTGTTTGGGGTGTGGGTGTTGTGGGTGTGGGGTTTGGTTGTGGGTGTGGTGGGTGTTGTGGTGTGGGTGGGGTGTTGTGGTGTTTGGTTGGTTGTGGTGGTGGGTTTGTGGTGGGGTGTTGTGGTGTTGTGGGTTGTGGGTGTTGGGTGTTGTGGTTGGGGTTGGTTGTGGGTTGTGGGGTTGTGGTTTGTTGGGGTTTGGTTGGGTTGTGGGTGTGTTGGGTTGGGGTTGGGTGGTGGGTTGTGGGTGTTGGTGTTTGGTTTGTGGGGTTGTTGTGGGTTTGTGGTTTGGTGGTTGGGTGATGGGGTTTTGGGGTGTGGTTTTGGTTTTGATGTTGTTTGGGGGAGTTTGGATTTTGGGGTTGTGGTTTGGGGTTTGGGGTATTGTGTGTTTGGGGTTTTGGGTTTGGGGTGTTGGGTTTGTTGGGTTTGGGTTTGGGTTTTGGGTTTGGGGATTTGGGTGTTGTGGTTTTGGGTGTTTGGGGTTTTGGTGTCTTGGTGGTATTTGGGTATTAGGTGGTTTTGGTTGTTTTGGGGTTTGTGGGTTTTTTATTGGTGTGTTTGGGGTTTGGGTTTGTGATTTTGTGGTGTTTGGTGGTATGTTGGGTGTTGGGTTATGTTTGTTGGGGAATTTGTGGTTTGGGTGGTTTGGTTTGGGTGGTTGGGTTTGGTGTGTTTGTGGGTTATGGGTGTGTTGGGTGTATGGGGTTTGGGTGGTTTGGGTGTGGGGGTTTTGGGTTTGGTTTTGAGGGTGGGGGGGTTTGGGGTGTTTGGGTTGTTGGGTTTGGGGGTATTAGGTGTTTGGTGGTATTTTGTTTTAGTTGGCAGCGTACTTTAGGCTACCCACCACAACATCACTGTTCAGCTCCTCATCTGTCGTGTTTGTTCGCGTAATTAAGTGTTATCGCGAGTTTGCTTCGCCACATCCAAGGCCCTGGCCGTGCTTCGATCGGCCTCGAAAAACCCCGAATTCATCTTCCGGCAATATATTACACACTTCCCGCTCGGCCGCCTTCCGCTCCGGTACTCCCAGTACGCACCGTTCCATCTTTTTTACACGGTCATTCGTCCACGATCCCTGTACGAACATCGTCCCGTATCCGGAGCACTCCGCCGCCCCCCCCCCCCAGCAGCAGCAGCACACCGTCACTCAAGCTCCTCGTCAACATCCACTTCCATACGTTCCCGTCCACCAGCTACGAATTTGATATGCGGATGGAAAAATACATCACCCGCCAGGTCCAGCAGCAGTGCTTGCGACGATCGATGAAGAATGATGTACTTGGCGCGCAAGCTAGGAAAGCAGAAATAGTGTAACTCTCCGAGAATCGTCGAACCACCTCCAATGTTGTTATTGAAACGTGCAGACGAGTTTGTCGATGGCTTGAGGCTCCATGTTTGTCTGAAAATATTATATAAACTTCAGTGCAAAGGTTTATTACGCTCTATAGACTAAGGACGACCGTGGTGAGAAGAATTAAGTTGCGAAACGTTCAAATTCGTCACATTGATCCGCAGAAAGGTCCCAGTGTTATCGGCCTGCAGATATCCGACCGCTCCGAGCTCCGACCTGAAAACTCCTGTCGGCATGCAAGAGTGACTCGCGAATGGGTATGTCGCTCGATATCGGACATACGTCTCCGTTCGTACTCTTGTACCCTCCTGTAAACGTCGATCGCGTGGTCCCTCCCAAAATTAAGGACCTACGCGATCAAAGCAACTGGACGCTTCTTCGTGACGGTGCGAATTCCACACGAAGAATCCGGACCCGACGCTGCGCTATCCACCGCTGTCATAAATTTCACACGTGCAAGAATCGTTATCCTTTTCGCTCCCGGGCGTAAGTGCGGTGAACCCCTCGTCCACCGAAAGGTCTAGCGTCCGCGGAACGACCTGCCTGGATATCCCCCACACAACTCTAACGCGCGCTCAAGTGCGCGAACTTGGTGGAAACCACACGGCGAATTTTTCCGTGGCTGGTGCCGCGCGATAAAATACCTCGAGGAGCAGTCAAGCAAAGAAAGCGGCCGCAGAGTCCCGCCAAACCTCCAATAGGACCGTCGAGCACGAACCCGCTCATCAGCTTGCCGGAGCGTTCCAATCGTCCAACCCAGCGTTCCCTCCCTTGGGGAGGTCGTACGCTTAAGTAACCCTTCTGAGCGTACTTCACCGGGACAAGCAGACGTTTACCGAGATGAGACCGCTTCACGCTTCCCCCGTTTTTGACGCTCGTCTAGCTGTAATTTCTCACGCGCGTTCCCCGTGCCTCCGATCATGGCAAACAATCCCCAACCTCTGAGTGTGCTGATATGAAGACATCGACAAGGATATAGCTGCCTTGTGCACGAGTTGTTTCGACGTCAAAAGACTCATCACAAACTGTATCTAGTGTTATAAGCTTGTCTATTTCGATCCTTTTTCCTTAGCAAATTTGCGATAGTTTTTTTTTAAATAGATTTGTTTCCTTCTGTGTGCAAATCCATTGGTTAGAAGATTCCATGTACTGCGAAATGATCTCGAGTACAAAGCATAGTTTGAAAGTAACTCCATAACTCGATTAGGTTGAAATGTAGTTCGAAATGTGAATGGATTTAGTTTACGTATATAAACTCGAATTGAATGTTTTGACATTGTATGTTAATTTGTAAATTTGTAATGTTAGAAGTTTAAATTTGAGAATGTTTAGAATGTTAGAATTTTAGAAGTTTTAAATTTTAGAATTGTATTTGTTAGAATGTTTAGATATTTTAAGAATTTTTAGAAGTTTTTATACAGAATTTTAGAATTTTAAAGAATATCTATTGTAGAAATGTTAGAAGTTAGAATGTTGAAATTTTAAATGTTAGAATTTTAGAATTTAGAATTTTAGAATTTTAGAATTTTAGAATTTTAGAATTTTAGAATTTTTGAATTTTAGAATTTTAGAATTTTAGAATTTTAGAATTTTAGAATTTTAGAATTTTAGAATTTTAGAATTTTAGAATTTTAGAATTTTTAGAATTTTAGAATTTAGAATTTTAGAATGTTTTAAATTTTTTGAATTTTAGAATGTTAGAATTAGAATTTTTAATTTTAGAATGTTTAGAATTTTAGAAGTTTAGATTAGAATTGTATTGAAAGTGTGAGTAGTGTAGAATGTTTAGAATTTTGAGATTTAGAATTTTAGAGTTTGATGGTTATGAGAATTGTAATTTTGTATTTTGAGTATTTTAGAATGTTGAATTTGTAGAAGTGTGAATTTTTTGAATTTGTTTGTGGATAGGTTGTTTTGATTTTTGGTTGTATGTTTTTTGTATGGGATTGAAGGTTGTTGTTATGGTTGTTGGTGGATGTTGTGTTGGTGTTTTGTAATGTTGTTTTGTATTGTGATTGGGTTTTGGATGGGTTATGGGTTTGTGGATTGGGTGTATTGTTGATGGGTTAGTGTTTTGTGGGAGTTTGGTGTGAGTTTGGGGGTTTGGTGTTTGGTGTTGGGTGTTGGGGTTTGGTGTTGTGTTTGTGGTTGGGTTGGGTGTTGGTGGGTTTTGGTTGTTGTGGGTTGTGGGTTGTGTTGTGGGTGTGGTTTTTGGGGTTTGTGGTTGGTGGTTTGGGGTTTGTGTTGGTGTTGTGGTTGTGGTGGTTGGTTTTGGTGGTGTTGGGTGTTGGTGGTTGGGTTTTGGTGGGTTGGGTGTTGGGTTGTGGGGTTGGTGTTTGGGTGTTGGGGGTGGTGGTTGTGGGTTGTGTGTGGGGTTTGGGTGGTTTGTGTTTGGTGTGGGGTTGTGTGGGGTTGGTGGTTGGGGTGGGTTGGGTGTTGGGTGTGGTTTGTGGGGTGGGGGGGTTGGTTGTGGTGTTGGGTGGTTGGTGGGGTGTGGTGGTGGGGTGTTGGGGTTGGTGTTTGGGGGGTTGGGTGTGGTTGTGGTGTTGTGGTGGGGTTGTGGGGTGTTGGGGTTGGTGGTGGGTGTTTGGGGGTTGGGGTTGGTGGTTGGGTGTGGGTGGTTGGTGTGGGGGTGTGGGGTGTGGTGTGTTGTGGGTGTGGGGGTTGGGTGTGGGGTGGTGTTGGTGGGGTGTTGGGTGTGGGTGTTGTGGGTGGGTGGGTTGTGTGGGTGTGGGGGTGGTTGGGGTTGTGGGTGTTTGGGTGTGGGTGGTGGGGTTGGGGGTGGTTTGGTGGGTGTGGGGTGGGTGTGGTTTGGGTTGGGTGGGGGTGGTGGGTGTTGGGGGTGTTGGTTGGGGTGTGGGGGTGGTGGGTGGGTTGTGGGTGTGGGTGTGTTGTGGGGTTGGGTGTGGTGGGTGGGGGTTGGGGTTGGGGGGTGTGGGTTGGGTGGTGGGGTTGTGTGGGTTGGGGTGGGTGGGTGGGGTTTGGTTTGTGGGTGGGGTTGGTGTTGGTGGTGTTGGTGGTTGTGGGGTTGGGGTGTTGGTGGTGGGTTGGGGTTTGGGGTGTGGTGTTGTGGGGTTGGGGGGTGTGGGTGTTGGGTTTGGTGGTGGGTGGTTTGGGTGTTGTTTGGGTGGTGTGTTTGGTGTTGGGTGGGGGTGTGGGTGTTGGGTGGGTGTTGTGGTTGGGGTTGGGTTGGGGTGTGGTGTTGTGTTGGGGTTGGGGGTGGTGTGGGGTGGTGTGGGGGTTGTGGTGGGTTTGGGTGGGTGGTGGGGGTTGTGGGTGTGTGGTGGGTTGGGTTTGGGTGTTGGGGGTGTTGGTTGTGTGGTTGTGGGGTGTGGGTTTGGTGGGTGTGGTTTGGGGTTGTGGTGGGTGGGTTGGTTGGGTGTTGGTTTGGTGGGTGTGGGGTTGTGGGTTTGGTGTTGGGTTTGGGTGGTTTGGGTTTGTTTTGGGTTAGTGGTTGGTGTTTTGGGTTTGGGTTGGGGTATTGGGTGTTGGGGTTGGGGTGGGTTTGGGTTTTGTTGTTTGGTTTGGTTTTGGTGTGTTGGGTTTGTGTTTGGGTTGGGTTTGTGTTGGTTGGTTTGTGGTTGGGGTTTGGGTTTGTGGTTTGGGGTGTGGTTTGGGTTTTGGTGTTGGGTTTTGTGGTTTGGGTTTGTTTTGGGGTGTTGGGGTAGGGTTTGTGGTGTTGTGGTTTGGTGTGGGTTTGGGTTTGGGTTTGTTGTTGTGTTATATTTAGTATTCATTAGCCCATGCCTATTGCTCGTTAGGGGGCGCCTAATTTTGGAAGTGTGGTAGCGGTGTGGGGTCTGCTTAGGCTAGTGTGGGCGCGTTTTTGTGGCTTATGGATTCTACTGCTGAAGTCATATTATGCCCGATGGTGGTTTTGTGGGCGTTCTAAGAGGTCCGTGGAGTGCCTCAGCACAAGCATGTTATGGTGTCTCTACCCATTTCCTATTCGATAGGGGCTAGTAAGCAACAGCACAGTTTCGAGGGATATCGGGTTTTCGAATCTTGGGAACCCTGATGCGGGGTGCCATTCGTTTAGTGCTTGATATTTCCCATATATGTATAGGTTATAAAATATATATACTTCCTACCCCCTCCCCTGCTCCATTTCCGTATTCAAAATGCTACCCCCCAACCCCTCCTCCCTCTCCCTTCCCCTCCTTAACATAATTAAATACGTGCCAAATTTACACGTACTCAACCACCCAACCACAACAACTCGACGTTTGTACGTATTCCAACATCCTCCGCCCCCTTGATGCTGTGATAATGTCCGTCTCAAATCTTCCTCTGCTTAATGCAACGCAGTAGCCGCCGCTTTAATTTTTGCAATACATGTTCGGTGCCGAATGTAAGGCTATCATAAATATTTGACAAAAAGTCTTGGCGAATCTAACCAAATGTGCGCCAGATGCTGGCGCTCGGCTCCCGGGTGCGATGAGAGTAGTTAATTAATTAGAATTTTTGATTGTAAATTTAAATTGTTAAATTTTAGTGTTAGAATTTTAGAATTGTAAATTTTAGAATTTTTAATTTTAAATTTTGAGAATTTAAATGTAATTTTTAATTTTAGAAGTTAAATTGTTAGAAGTTTAGTATTTTTAAATTTTAGAATGGTTAGAATTGAAATTTGAAAGTTGTAGAAGGTTAGAAGTTTAAAAGTGTAGTATTTTAGAATTGGAATTTTTAAATTGGAGAAGTGTGAATGTGAGTTGGTAAAGGGGGAAATTGTAGAAGTTTAAAGTTAAATGGTGAAAATGTTTGTAATTTGTAGAAGTTTAAATTTTAGAATATAAAGTTTATGGTGTTATGTGGAATTGGGTTGAATTGTAAGTTGTTTTTAAAAATGGAGCTATGTGTAGATGTGTGTAATTTTTGAATTTAAATGTGTTAGAGGGTTTATTTAGAATTTAGAATTGTAAATGGGGAATTGTTAAAGTTTGTAATTGTATCTGGAGTAGGGGTAATGGTAGATTGGGTATTTGTTTATTTTTTAATTGTTGTATTGTAGTATGTGATTGGTTATGGGTGTTGGATAAGTTAAATGTTAATGTTTTATGGTTTGAGATGGTTATTTTAGATTTTTATGAAGGTGATAAGGGTAGTATGGTAGATTTTTAGAATTTTAGTATGGTAAAGTGAAATGGTTAATAAGTGATGAAGTGTTATTGGATAAGGGTTGATTGAAATGTGTAGAAGTTGTGAATTGTAGTATTTGAGATTTTTAAAGGGATTTTTGATTGGGGTTTTGGTTTATTTGTTTTGTGGAGAAGTTAGAATTGGTATTTGGAGTATGTGGTGCTGGGGGATATGTGGATTGGTGTTTTGTGGTGATGGTGGGTTTGGGGTTGGGTTGTTGGTTTTGGGTGGTTTGGTTGTTGTGGTTGTGTTTGGTGGGTGTTTGGGTGTTTGGTTGTGTGTTGGTTTGTGGTGGTGTTTGGTTTGTTGTGGGGTTTGTGGGTTGGGGTTGTGGGTTGGGGTGTTGGGTTTGGGTTGGGGTGTTGTGGGTGGTGTGTTGGTGTTGGGTTTGGTGTGGTTGGGTGTGGTGTGGTGGGGTGTTGGTTTGGGGGGGTTTGGTGTGGTGGTTTGGGTTTGGGGTGTGTTGTTGGGGTGTTGTGGGGTTTGTTTGGGGTTGGGGGTTGGGGTGTTTGGGTTGTGGTTTGGGGGTGGTTGTGGGTGTTTGGTTGGGGTGGGGTTGGGGTTTGGGTGTTGGGTTGGGTTTTGGGTGTTTGTTGTTGGTGGGGTTTGTGGTTTGGGTTTTGGTTTGGTGGTTGGGGTTTGGTGGGTTTGGGTGTTGGTGTTTGGGTTGTGTTTTTGGTGTTGGGTTTGTGGGGTTGGTGTGGGTTGTTGGTGTTTGGTTGGGTGGTTTTGGTGTTGGGTTGTGGGTGGGTTTGGGTGGTGTTGGGTTGGGTGGTTTGGTTGTGGTGTTTGTTGTGGTTGTGGGTGTTTGGTGGTTTGGGTGTTGGGTGGTGTTTGGTGTTGGGGTTTGGGTGTTGGTGTTTGGTGGGGTTTGGGTGGTTGTTTGGGTTGTGTGGTTGGGTTGGGGTGTTTGGTTTGTTGGGTGTTGGTTTTGTGGTTTGTGGGTTGGTTGTGGTGTTGGGGTGTTGGGTGTTGTTGGTTGGGTGTTGTGTTTTGGTTTGGGTGGTTTGGGGTGTTGTTGTGGTGTTTGGTTGTTGGGGTTGGTGTTTGTGGTGTTGGTTTGGGTTGTGGTTGTGTTGTGGGTTGGGTGTTGGGTGTTGGTTGTGGTTGTGTGGGTTGTGGTGTTGTGGGGTGTTGGTGTTGTGGGTTGTGGGGTTGTGGTGTTGTGGGTGTGGGGTTTGGTGTTGGTGGGTTTGGTTTGTGGGTTTGGTGGTTGTTGGTTGTGGTTTGGTGTGGGTTGGTTGGGTTTTGGGTGTTGGTTGTGGTTTGTGGGTTGGTTTTGGGTTGTTGGTTGTGGGTGTTGTGGGTTGTGGTTTGGGTGTTGGGTTGTTGGGGTTGGGGTTGTTGGTGTTGGTTTGGTGTTGGGTGTTGGGTTTTGGGGGTTGTTGGTGGGTTGGGGTTTGGGTTGGGTTTGTGGTTTGGGGTGTTGGGTTGTTGGGTGGTTGTTGTGGGGTTGTGGGTGTTGGGTGTTTGGGTTTTGGTTGTTGGGTTTTGGGTTGTTGGGTTTGGGTTGGTTTGGGTTGTGGGGTTGGGTTTGTGGGTTGGTGGTTGGGTGTTTGGTTGGGTGTGTTGGGTTTGGGTTTGGGTTTGGGTTTGGGTTTGGGTTTGGGTTTGGGTTTGGGTTTGGGTTTGGGTTTGGGTTTGGGTTTGGGGTTGGGTTTGGGTTTGGGTTTGGGTGTGGGTTTGGGTTTGGTGGGTTGGGGTTGTGGTTTGTTTGGGTGGGTTTTGGGTTGTTGGTGTTTGGGGTTGGTGGGTTTTGGTTGTTGGGTGTTGGGTGTTGGGTTTTGGTGTTGGGTTTGGGTTTTGGGGTTGTTGGGTTGTGGGGTGGTTGGGTTTTGGTTTGGGTTGTGGGTTGTGGTGTTGGGTTTTGGGTGTGGTGTTGGTTGGTTTTGGGTTGTTGGGTTGTGGTTTGGGTTTGGGTGTTGGGTTTGGGGTTGTGGGTTTGTGGTTTTGGTGTTGGTGTGGGTTGTTGGTTTTGGGTTGTGGTTGTTGGGGGTTTGTGGTGTTTTGGTTTGGGTGTTGGGTTGGTGTTGTTGGTTTTGGGGTTTGGTTGTGGGTGGTTTGGTTGTGGGGTTGGGTTTTGGGTGGTTGGTTTGGGTTGGGTTGTTGGTTTGGGTTTGGGTTGGGGTTGTTTTGGTGTTGTTGGGTGTTGGGTGTTTGGTTTTGGTTTTGGGTTTGGGTTTGGGTTTGGGTTTGGGTTTGGGTTTGGGTTTGGGTTTGGGTTGTTGGGTGGTGTTTGGTGTTGGTTGGGTTGTTGGTTGTGGGTTTTGGGGTGGTGGTTGTGGGTTTTGGTGTTTGGTGTTGGTGGTTTGGGGTTTTGGGTTTGGGTGTTTGGGTTGTTGGTTTTGGTGTTTGTTGTGGTTTGGTTGTTGGGTGTTGGGTGTGTGGGTTTGGGGTTGTGGGTTTTGGTGTTGGGTTGTGGTTGTGGGGTTGGTTTGGGTGTTTGGTTTGGTGTTTTGGGTTTGGTGGGTTTTGGGTTGTTGGTGTTGGGTTTGGGTTTTGTGGTTTGGGTGTTTGGGTGTTGGGTTTGGGTGGTTTGGTGTTGGGTTGGTTGGGTTTTGGTTGTTTGGTGTTTGGTTTGGGTTTGTGGTTGTGGGTTTGTTGGGTTGTTGGTTGTTGGTTTGGTTTTGGTTGGGTTTTGGGTTGTTGGGTTGTTGGGTTTGGTTGGGTTTTGGGTTTGGGTGTTGGTTTTGGGTTGTTGGGTTTGGTTGGTTGGGTGTTTGGGTGTTTGG
This sequence comes from Culex pipiens pallens, assembly GCF_016801865.2. Classification (NCBI taxonomy): domain Eukaryota; kingdom Metazoa; phylum Arthropoda; class Insecta; order Diptera; family Culicidae; genus Culex; species Culex pipiens. The sequence continues at coordinate 63,469,199 of NC_068937.1, read as the reverse complement.
TTGTTGGGTTTTGGGTGTTGGTGTGGTTTTGGTTTGGGTTTGGGTTGTGGGTTGTTGGGTTTGGGTTGTGGTTGTTGGGTTGTGGGTTTTGGTTTTGGTTGTGGGTTGTTGGGTTGTGGTTGTTGGGTTGTTGGGTTTTGGTTTTGGTTGGTTTGGGTTGTTGGGTTTGTGGTTTTGGGTTGTTGGTTTTGGGTTGTTTGGGTTGTTGGGTTTGGTTGTTGGGTTGTTGGGTTGTGGGTTGTTGGGTTGTTTGGTTTTGGGTTGTGGTTTGGGTTTTGGTTGTTTGGGTTTTGGGTTTGTGGTTGGGTTGTTGGGTTTGGGTTTTGGGTTGTTGGGTTTGGTTTGGGGTGTTGGTTTGGTTGTTGGTTGTTGGGTTTTGGGTTGTTGGTTTGTTGGGTTGTTGGGTTTTGGTTGTTGGGTTTGGTTGTTGGGTTTTGGGTTTGGGTTGTTGGGTTTTGGTTTTGGGTTGTTGGTGTTTGTGGTTTTGGGTTTTGGGTTTTGGGTTTTGGGTTTTGGGTTTTGGGTTTTGGGTTTTGGGTTTTGGGTTTTGGGTTTTGGGTTTTGGGTTTTGGGTTTTGGGTTTTGGGTTTTGGGTTTTGGGTTTTGGTTTTTGGGTTTTGGGTTTTGGGTTTTGGGTTTTGGGTTTTGGGTTTTGGTTTTTGGGTTTTGGGTTTTGGGTTTTGGGTTTTGGGTTTTGGGTTTTGGGTTTTGGGTTGTTTGGTTGTTGGGTTGTTGGTGTTGTTTGGGTTTGGTTTGGGTTTTGGTTTTGGGTTGTTTGGTTTTGTTGGGTTGTTGGTTTGGGTTTGGGTTTTGGTGTTTGGTTGGTTTGGGTTTGTTGGGTTTTGGGTTGTTGGGTTGTTGGGTTGTTTGGGTTGTTGGGTTTTGGGTTGTTGGTTTTGGGTTGTTGGGTTTTGGTTTTGGTTTTGGGTTGGGTTTTGGTTTTGGGTTTGGTTTTGTGTTTGGTTTTGGGTTATGGGTGTTGGGTTTTTGGTTTTGGGTTTTGGGTTGTGGGTTTTGGGTTTTGGGTTTTGTTTGGGTTTGGTTGTTGGTTTTGGGTTGTTGGTTTGTTGGTTTTGGGTTTTGGGTTTTGGGTTTTGGGTTTTGGGTTTTGGGTTTTGGGTTTTGGGTTTTGGGTTTTGGGTTTTGGGTTTTGGGTTTTGGTTTTGGGTTTTGGGTTTTGGGTTTTGGGTTTTGGGTTTTGGGTTTTGGGTTTTGGGTTTTGGGTTTTGGGTTTTGGGTTTTGGGTTTTGGGTTTTGGGTTTTGGGTTTTGGGTTTTGGGTTTTGGGTTTTGGGTTTTGGGTTTTGGGTTTTGGGTTTTGGGTTTTGGGTTTTGGGTTTTGGGTTTTGGGTTTTGGGTGTTGGGTTTTGGGTTTTGGGTTTTGGGTTTTGGGTTTTGGGTTTTGGGTTTTGGGTTTTGGGTTTTGGGTTTTGGGTTTTGGGTTTTGGGTTTTGGGTTTTGGGTTTTGGGTTTTGGGTTTTGGGTTTGTTTGGGTTTTGGGTTTGGTTTGTTGGGTTGTTGGGTTGTTGGTTTGTGGGTTGGGTTTGGGTTTGGGTTTGGGTTTGGGTTTGGGTTTGGGTTTGGGTTTGGGTTTTGGTTTGGGTTTGGGTTTGGGTTTGGGTTTGGGTTTGGGTTTGGGTTTGGGTTTGGGTTTGTGTTTGGGTTTGGGTTTGGGTTTGGGTTTGGGTTTGGGTTTGGGTTTGGGTTTGGGTTTGGGTTTGGGTTTGGGTTTGGGTTTGGTTTTGGGTTTGGGTTTGGGTTTGGGTTTGGGTTTGGGTTTGGGTTTGGGTTTGGGTTTGGGTTTGGGTTTGGGTTTGGTTTTGGGTTTGGGTTTTGGGTTTGGGTTTGGGTTTGGGTTTGGGTTGTTGGGTGTTTGGGTTTGTGGTTTGGTGTTTGGGTTTTGGGTTTGGTTTGGGTTGTTTGGGTTGTTGGGTTTGGGTTTTGGTTTTGGGTTTGGGTTTGGGTTTGGGTTTGGGTTTGGGTTTGGGTTTGGGTTTGGGTTTGGGTTTGGGTTTGGGTTTTGGGTTTGGTTGTTGGGTTTGGTTGTTGGGTTTTGGGTTGTGGTTTGGGTTTTGGGTTTTGGTTTGGGTTGTGGGTTTGTGGGTTTGTAGGTTTGGGTGTTGGTATTTTGTTGTGTTGTAGTTTATTGTGGTATAGGGTGTTTGTAATTTAAAGGGGACGAATTGTGTAGAATTATGAGATTTGAATGGGTAGAATTTATTTTGTTTAGGGGTGTTGGATTGTGTTTTGGGAAAGGTGTAAAGTTGTGAATATTGTGGATATTTTAGGGTTTGTAATTTGGAGATTGGAGAAGTGTTTGTTTTTGATTGGTTTGTAGGAATGTTGATAATTGAAAGGGGAGTTATAAGGGTGTGTAGGTTATGTTTGGTTTGTGGATTTTTGTATTTAATTTTGTTGTTAAATTTTGTATTGTGAGAAGGTGTGATTGGGTATGTGTGAATTATGTGTTTTGGGTTTGTTTGTGAAATTGTTAGTTGTGTGTGAGTGTTGGGGTTTTTTTATTTAATTGGGGGTAGTTTGGTATTAGGTGAGGTTGTAGATGTTGATAGTGTGGTGAATTGGTGTTGAAGTTTTATGGGTTTTTGGGGGAAATGGTGATGTTGAAAAGGTTTTTTGGTTAAATGGGTATTTGGTTGATGTTGGGTTTTGTTTTAGGTTTAAATGTGTGATTTTGAGTGTTGTTATTGGTTTTGGTGTATGTTAATTTTTCTTGGTGAAGTTTTGAAGTTTAAGAAGTTAGAATGTTAGTTGGGATTGGTATTGTGATTTGTGGTAGTTGGGTGATGGTTGTTAGTTGTATGTTTGTTATTGGGTTGGGTATTGGGTAATGGGGATTGGGGTGGTTGTGAAGGTGTGTGGTTGTATATATGGTGTATGGGTGTTTGGGTTATGGGTTTTGGTAGTTGGTGTATATTGGGTTATGGGGAGTTTGGGTTGATGTTGTATTGGTATTGGTTAGTGGATATTGTGTTAGGTATTGTAGGTGTATTATGCGTTTATGGTGGATTTGTGGATGATTGGGATTTTATGTGGATTGTGTTAAGCTGTTAGTGATTTTTTGGGTTTATGGGTTTTGTGTTTTGGGTTGGTTTTGTGGTTATGGGGTTGGGTTTTTTTGGTTTTTTGGTAAAGTTGTTATAGGTTTGTATGAAGGGTTTTTAATGGTGTCGAGTATGAGATTGGTTTATAGTTTGAGATGGGAGTTATTTGGAGAGTATGGTTATAGTTTTTGAGTTTAGTTTTGAGGATTTGTGTTTGTTTAATTTGTTTTTTGATGTGTGAAGTTTTTTGAATTTTCGATGTTTTGAGGAATAGGGGAAGGTGGGGGTTGTTTGAAGGTAATTGGAAGAATTGTTAATTTATAGTAAAGTTGAAGGAGTTATAATGGATTTTTTTGAATTTTGTTTTTTAAAATGTTAATTGGGTTTTATTGTTGTGATGTAGATAGTTTGTAATGGTTGGAATGCTGGAGATTTATTTAGTTTATAGATATTGTAATGTGTTAGTAGGTTTGAATATTTAGAAGGTTTTTGTTGTGTTGATGTGTTTGAAGGTATAAGATATATGTTGATTTTTTTAGTTTGGTATTTTGAATGTTTTTATTGTTAATGGTGGTCGTTAATGGGATGAAGGGTGTGTGTTTTGGTAGTGGGGATAGGAGATTGTGTTTGGGGTATTGGTTTTGGGTTTTGGGGTTTGTTGTTTTGTGGGTTTGGTTTTGGGAGTTGGTTTTGGTATTGGGTTTGGGTATGGTTTGGGTGTTATTGGTGAGATGTTTTTATTTTTTATGGTTTGGGGTGTTTGGGGTATGTTGTTTTGGTTTTAGGGTTTGTGGATTGTGGTTTGGTATTTGGGTTTGGGGTTTGGGAGTGGGGGTTGTGTTGGGAGTTGGGTTTGGGGTGTGTGGATGTGTTTTTGTGTTTTTGGTTTTTTGTATTGTGTGTTTTGGGTTTGGGTTTGTGGTGTTTTGGGGTGTTGGTGTTTGTTTGTGGTTTGGTTTGGTTTTGGGTTTGGTTTTTGGGTGGGGTATTGGTTGGGGGTTTGTGGATTGGTGGGTTTGTGGGTTTGGGGTTTGGGTATTGGGGTTGGGTGTTTGGTTTTGGGTGTTTGGGTTTTGGTTGTATGGGGTTGTTTGGTGTGGTTGTTGGGTATGGTTGGGTTTTTTGGTGGGTTTGGTTTGTTGTGTAGGTTGTTGTTGGATTTGGGTGAGGTGGTTATTGGGTTTATTGGGGTATGGTGGAGTTTTTTTATGTGTTATTTGTTATATTGGTTTTGGTATTTATTGTTAATGTTGTGTGGAGTTTTGTATTGGGTTAGGGTGTTTATGTTGTGTTTTGATATTTGGTAGTATGGGTAGATTTTGTAGAGGGAAAGTTTTGTTTGTATGTTTGGGAATGTTTGGGATGTTTTTTGGGTATATTGTGTATTGTATGATTGAAGTTTGTTTTGGTTTTGGGGGTTAGGGATTTGGTTGTGAATTGGGTGTTGGTTTGATTGGTATTGGTATTGGGTATTGGTTGAGTGGTGTTGAGTGGAGTATGTTGTTGTGTTGGGAGAAGATGGAGATTGGGTTTTTGGGATGTGTTGTTTGGTTGGGGTTTGGGTTTGGTATGGGGTGTTATTGTTTAAGGAATTGGTTATGGTTGGGTTTATTTTTATGTATTTTATTATTGGGGGGGTGGGGTGGGGTATTTAGGGTGGTTGTTGGGTTTGTTAGGGTGTTGTGGTTGGGGTGGTGGTGGGTGGTTGGGTGTTGGTGTTTGGGTTTGGTGGTTGTTGGTGGGGTTTGGGTTGGTGTGGTGTTGGTTGTGGTGTTTGTGTTTTGGTTGTGGGTGTTGGGGTTTGGTGTGGTGGTGTTTGTGTGGTGTTGGGTGGTGGTTTGTGGTTGGTTTGGTTTTGGGTTTTTGGGTGTTGTGTTGGTGGGGGTGTTGTGATTGTTTGGGTTTGTGGTTTAGTTTGGTGATGGGTTGTTTGTAGTTGGGGTTTAGTGGGGGTGATTTGTGTGTGTTTGTTGGGGTTTGTGGATTGTTTGGTTGTGGGTTTGGGGTGTGTGTTGGGTGGGTGTTGGTGTGTTTGTTGGTTTGTGTTGGTGGTTTGTTGGATTGTTGTGTAGGGTATTGTTTGTGGGTTTTTGGGTGTTTGTTTTGGTTGTTGTTTGGTGGTTTGTTGTTTGTGGGTTTTGGTTGGGTTGTGTGGTGTTGTTGTGGGTTTGTTTTGGGGTTTTGGGTTTGGGTGTTTGTTTGTTGGTTTGTTGGGTTTTTGGGTTGTGTTGGGTTTGGTTTTGTTTGTTGGGTTTGTGTTTGTGTTTGTTGGTTTGTTGTGGTTTTGGTTTGTGGGTTGTTGGTTTTGTTTGGGTTGTTGGTTTTGGTTTTTGGGTTTGGTTTTGGTTTTGGTTTTGGTGTTGTTTGTGGTTTGGGGTTTGTGTGTTTTTGGTTTGTGGTTTTGGGTGTGTTGGGTTTGTTGTTTGGTTTATGGTGTTTTGGTGTTTGGGTTTTGGGTTGGTTTGGTTTGGTTTGTTGTTGGGTTTGGTTTTGGGGTTTGGTGTTTGGTTGGTGTTTGGTTTTGTTGTTGTTGTGGGTTTGGTTTTGGTTTTGTTTTGGTTGTTGTGGTTTGGGTTTTGGTTTTTTGTGTATTGGTTTTGTGATTGGGAATTTGTTGTTGTGGTATTGGAGATTGGTTAGATGTGATGGGATATGGGAAGTTAAATTTGTAGTTTGTTGAGTTATGTTGTTAGTGGGAATTGGGGTAAGGTGATTGGGATATTGTTAGTATGTTTTGAAGTGTAAGTATGGGTTATTGGGAGAATTTAAGATTTGGGATAGGTAAGTTATGAATGTTGTGTAGGTTTGATTTTGTTGATTTGGTAAGGTTATTGGTAGATGGTTTAGTTAGGGTTTGTGGAATATTTTGATTAGTGTTGAATGGGTTAAGGGGTTAGGGGTAAGTTAAAATATGGGTTTGTGTTGGTAGAAGTTTAAGAATTTAGATTTGTTTGAATTGTAGAATTTTTAAATTGTAGAAGTACTCTCGCATCAACATCATCGAGTAATAAGAGAGAAGAATTCTAAAATTCTAATATTCTAAAATTCTAAAATTCTAAAATTCTAAAATTCTAAATATCTAAAATTCTAAAATTCTAAAATTCTAAAATTCTAAAATTCTAAAATTCTAAAAATTCTAAAATTCTAAAATTCTAAAATTCTAAAATTCTAAAATTCTAAAATTCTAAAATTCTAAAATTCTAAAATTCTAAAATTCTAAAATTCTAAAATTCTAAAATTCTAAAATTCTAAAATTCTAAAATTCTAAAATTCTAAATTCTAAAATTATAAAATTCTAAAATTCTAAAAATCAAAAAATTCTAAAATAAAATTCTAAAATTCTAAAATTCTAAAATTCTAAAATTCTAAAATTCTAAAATTCTAAAATTCTAAAATTCTAAAATTCTAAAATTCTAAAATTCTAAAATTCTAAAATTCTAAAATTCTAAAATTCTAAAATTCTAAAATTCTAAAATTCTAAAATTCTAAAATTCTAAAATTCTAAAATTCTAAAATTCTAAAATTCTAAAATTCTAAAACTCTAAAATTCTAAAATTCTAAAATTCTAAAATTCTAAAATTCTAGAATTCTAAAATTCTAAAATTCTAAAATTCTAAAATTCTAAAATTCTAAAATTCTAAAATTCTAAAATTCTAAAATTCTAAAATTCTAAAATTCTAAAATTCTAAAATTCTAAAATTCTAAAATTCTAAAATTCTAAAATTCTAAAATTCTAAAATTCTAAAATTCTAAAATTCTAAAATCCTAAAATTCTAAAATTCTAAAATTCTAAAATTCTAAAATTCTAAAATTCTAAAATTCTAAAATTCTAAAATTCTAAAATTCTAAAATTCTAAAATTCTAAAATCTTAAAATTCTAAAATTCTAAAATTCTAAAATTCTAAAATTCTAAAATTCTAAAATTCTAAAATTCTAAAATTCTAAAATTCTAAAATTCTAAAATTCTAAAATTCTAAAATTCTAAAATTCTAAAATTCTAAAAGTCTAAAATTCTAAAATTCTAAAATTCTAAAATTCTAAAATTCTAAAATTCTAAAATTCTAAAATTCTAAAATTCTAAAATTCTAAAATTCTAAAATTCTAAAATTCTAAAATTCTAAAATTCTAAAATTCTAAAATTCTAAAATTCCAAAATTCCTAAAATTCTAAAATTCTAAAATTCTAAAATTCTAAAATTCTAAAATTCTAAAATTCTAAAATTCTAAAATTCTAAAATTCTAAAATTCTAAAATTCTAAAAATTCTAAAATTCTAAAATTCTAAAATTCTAAAATTCTAAAATTCTAAAATTCTAAATTCTAAAATTCTAAAATTCTAAAATTCAAAAATTCTAAAATTCTAAAATTCTAAAATTCTAAAATTCTAAAATTCTAAAATTCTAAAATTCTAAAATTCAAAAATTCTAAAATTCTAAAATTCTAAAATTCTAAAATTCTAAAATTCTAAAATTCTAAAATTCTAAAAGTCGAAAATTCTAAAATTCTAAAATTCTAAAATTCTAAAATTCTAAAATTCTAAAATTCTAAAATTCTAAAATTCTAAAATTCTAAAATTCCTAAAATTCTAAAAATTTCTAAAATTCTAAAATTCTAAAATTCTAAAATTCCTATTATTCTAAAGGCGAATATTCTAAATTCTTAAATCTAAAAAATGTCTAAAATGCTAAAATTCTAAAGATTCTAAAATTCTAAAATGTCCTAAATTTCTAAAATTCGAATATTCTAAAAAATATCTAAAATTCTAAAATTCTAAAATTCTAAAATTCTAAAATTCTAAAATTCTAAAATTCTAAAATTCTAAAATTCTAAAATTCTAAAATTCTAAAATTCTAAAATTCTAAAATTCTAAAATTCTAAATTCTAAAATTCTAAATCTAAAATTCTAAAATTCTAAAATTCTAAAATTCTAAAATTCTAAAATTCTAAAATTCTAAAATTCTAAAATTTCTAAAATTCTAAAATTCTAAAATTCTAAAATTCTAAAATTCTAAAATTCTAAAATTCTAAAATTCTAAAATTCTAAAATTCTAAAATTCTAAAATTCTAAAATTCTAAAATTCTAAAAATTCTAAAATTCTAAAATTCTAAAATTCTAAAATTCTAAAATTCTAAAATTCTAAAATTCTAAAATTCTAAAATTCTAAAATTCTAAAATTCTAAAATTCTAAAATTCTAAAATTCTAAAATTCTAAAATTCTAAAATTCTAAAATTCTAAAATTCTAAAAGTCTAAAATTCTAAAATTCTAAAATTCTAAAATTCTAAAATTCTAAAATTCTAAAATTCTAAAATTCCTAAAATTCTAAAATTCCTAAAATTCCTAAAATTCCTAAAATTCTAAAATTCTAAAATTCTAAAATTCTAAAATTCTAAAATTCTAAAATTCTAAAATTCTAAAATTCTAAAATTCTAAAATTCTAAAATTCTAAAATTCTAAAATTCTAAAATTCTAAATTCTAAAATTCAAAAATTCTACAATTCTAAAATTCTAAAATTCTAAAATTCTAAAATTCTAAAATTCTAAAATTCTAAAATTCTAAAATTCTAAAATTCTAAAATTCTAAAATTCTAAAATTCCTAAAATTCTAAAATTCTAAAATTCTAAAATTCTAAAATTCTAAAATTCTAAAATTCTAAAATTCTAAAATTCTAAAATTCTAAAATTCTAAAATTCTAAAATTCTAAAATTCTAAAATTCTAAAATTCTAAAATTCTAAAATTCTAAAATTCTAAAATTCTAAATTCTTAAATTCTAAAATTCTAAAATTCTAAATTCTAAATTCTAAAATTCTAAAATTCTAAAATTCTAAAATTCTAAAATTCTAAAATTCTAAAATTCTAAAATTCTAAAATTCTAAAATTCTAAAATTCTAAAATTCTAAAATTCTAAAATTCTAAAATTCTAAAATTCTAAAATTCTAAAATTCTAAAATTCTAAAATTCTAAAATTCTAAAATTCTAAAATTCAAAAATTCTAAAATTCTAAAATTCTAAAATTCTAAAATTCTAAAATTCTAAAATTCTAAAATTCTAAAATTCTAAAATTCTAAAATTCTAAAATTCTAAAAATTCTAAAAATTCTAAAAATTCTAAAAATTCTAAAAATTCTAAAAATTCTAAAATTCTAAAATTCTAAAATTCTAAAATTCTAAAATTCTAAAATTCTAAAATTCTAAAATTCTAAAATTCTAAAATTCTAAAATAAATCTAAAATTCTAAAATTCTAAAATTCTAAAATTCTAAAATTCTAAAATTCTAAAATTCTAAAATTCTAAAATTCTAAAATTCTAAAATTCTAAAATTCTAAAATTCTAAAATTCTAAAATTCTAAAATTCTAAAATTCTAAAATTCTAAAATCTAAAATTCTAAAATTCTAAAATTCTAAAATTCTAAAATTCTAAAATTCTAAAATTCTAAAATTCTAAAATTCTAAAATTCTAAAATTCTAAAATTCTAAAATTCTAAAATTCTAAAATTCTAAAATTCTAAAATTCTAAAATTCTAAATTCTAAAAATCTAAAAATCTAAAAATCTAAAATTCTAAAATTCTAAAATTCTAAAATTCTAAAATTCCTAAATTCTAAAATTCTAAAATTCTAAAATTCTAAAATTCTAAAATTCTAAAATTCTAAAATTCTAAAATTCTAAAATTCTAAAATTCTAAAATTCTAAAATTCTAAAATTCTAAAATTCTAAAATTCTAAAATTCTAAAATCAAAAATTCTAAAATCAAAAATTCTAAAATCAAAAATTCTAAAATCAGAAATTCTAAAATCTAAAATCTAAAATCAAAAATTCTTAAATCTAAAATTCTAAACTCTAAAATTCTAAAATCTAAAATTCTGAAATCAAAAATTCTAAAATTCCAACATCTAAAATTCTAAAATTCCAAAATTCTAAAATTCTAAAATTCTAAAATTCTAAAATTCTAAAATTCTAAAATTCTAAAATTCTAAAATCTAAATTCTAAAATTCTAAAATTCTAAAATTCTAAAATTCTAAAATTCTAAAATTCTAAAATTCTAAAATTCTAAAATTCTAAAATTCTAAAATTCTAAAATTCTAAAATTCTAAAATCTAAAATTCTAAAATTCTAAAATTCTAAAATTCTAAAATTCTAAAATTCTAAAATTCTAAAATTCTAAAATTCTAAAATTCTAAAATTCTAAAATTCTAAAATTCTAAATTCTAAAATTCTAAAATTCTAAAATTCTAAAATTCTAAAATTCTAAAATTAAAAAATTCTAAAATTCTAAAATTCTAAAATTCTAAAATTCTAAAATTCTAAAATTCCTAAAATTCTAAAATTCTAAAATTCTAAAATTCTAAAATTCTAAAATTCTAAAATTCTAAAATTCTAAAATTCTAAAATTCTAAAATTCTAAAATTCTAAAATTCTAAAATTCTAAAATTCTAAAATTCTAAAATTCTAAAATTCTAAAATTCTAAAATTCTAAAATTCTAATTCTTAAATTCTAAAATTCTAAAATTCTAAAATTCTAAAATTCTAAAATTCTAAAATTCTAAAATTCTAAAATTCTAAAATTCTAAAATTCTAAAATTCTAAAATTCTAAAATTCTAAAATTCTAAAATTCTAAAATTCTAAAATTCTAAAATTCTAAAATTCTAAAATTTCTAAAATTCTAAAATTCTAAAATTCTAAAATTCTAAAATTCTAAAATTCTAAAATTCTAAAATTCTAAAAATTCTAAAATTCTAAAATTCTAAAATTCTAAAATTCTAAAATTCTAAAATTCTAAAATTCTAAAATTCTAAAATTCTAAAATTCTAAAATTCTAAAATTCTAAAATTCTAAAATTCTAAAATTCTAAAATTCCTAAATTCTAAAATTCTAAAATTCTAAAATTCTAAAATTCTAAAATTCTAAAATTCTAAAATTCTAAAATTCTAAAATTCTAAAATTCTAAAATTCTAAAATTCTAAAATTCTAAAATTCTAAAATTCTAAAATTCTAAAATTCTAAAATTCTAAAATTCTAAAATTCTAAATTCTAAAATTCTAAATATGCGAAAATTCCTAAATTCCTAAAATGCCTAATAAATTCTAATAATTCTCAAATGCTTAAAAGGCCTTAAATTCGAAAATTTCTAAAAGGCTTAAATGCTAAAAGTCTAAAATTCCTAAAGGCGTAAAGGCGAAAAGTCGAAAATTCTAAAGATGCTAAAATGCTAAATAGTCTATAATATTCTTAAAAGTCTAAAAGTGCTAAAATGCGAAAATTCATAAAATTCTAATAATTCTCAAATTGCATAAATTTCTAAATGGCTAAATAATGCTACAATTTCTAAAGGCCTAAAGAATTCTAAATTGCGAAAAATGCTAAAATTCTAATAGTGCTAAAATGCGAAATTGCCTAAAAGTGCTAATATTCTAAATATGTCTAAAAGGCTAAAATTCTAAAATTGCCTATATTGCCAAAATTCTCAAAAGGCTAAAGTTCTAAAATTCAAAATTGGCTAATATGTCTAAAATAGGTTCTAAAATCCTAAAAGTCTTATAGGTCTGAAAAGGCTAATAGTGCTAAAAGTCTAATCAATTCGAAAATTCTTAAAATTCGAAAAGTCTATAAAGTCTAAAATTCTAAAGTCTAAAATGCCTATAATTCTAAATTCTGTCGCTTAATTGCGAAAAGTCGAAAAGGCTATAATGCGTAAATTCGAGAAATTCTAAAATTCGCAAAATTCTAAAATTCTAAAATTCTAAAATTCTCAAATGCTAAAATTCTAAAATTCTAAAATTCTAAAATTCTAAAATTCTAAAATTCTAAAATTCTAAAATTCTAAAATTCTAAAATTCTAAAATTCTAAAATTCTAAAATGCTAAAATTCTAAAATGCTAAAATGCTAAAATTCTAAAATTCTAAAATTCTAAAATTCTAAAATTCTAAAATTCTAAAATTCTAAAATTCTAAAATTCTAAAATTCTAAAATTCTAAAATTCTAAAATTCTAAAATTCTAAAATTCTAAAATTCTAAAATTCTAAAATTCTAAAATTCTAAAATTCTAAAATTCTAAAATTCTAAAATTCTAAAATTCTAAAATTCTAAAATTCTAAAATTCTAAAATTCTAAAATTCTAAAATTCTAAAATTCTAAAATTCTAAAATTCTAAAATTCTAAAATTCTAAAATTCTAAAATTCTAAAATTCTAAAATTCTAAAATTCTAAAATTCTAAAATTCGAAAATTCTTAAACTCGAAAATGCCTAATAGTCTAAATATGCGAAAGTCGAAAAGGCCGAAATGTCCTAAAATTCTAAAAATTCTAAAATGTCTAAAAATGCTAAATTCGAAAATTCTAAATCTAAATGCTAAAATTCTAAAGGCCGAAAAGTCTAATAATTTTCTAAAGTTCTAAATTTCTAAAATTCTAAAATTCTAAAATTCTAAATCTAAATTCTGAAATTCTAATATGCTAAAATTCTAAAATTCGAAAATTCTTAAAAGTCAATATTGCTAAATAGGCGAAATGTCTATGTATAAGCGATTTAAGGCGAATAGGCTATAATTCGTTAATTGGCGAATAATTCGAATATGTCTAAAAGTTCTAAAATTCTAAATCTTAAAATTCTAAAATTCTAAAATTCTAAAATTCTAAAATTCTAAAATTCTAAAATTCTAAAATTCTAAAATTCTAAAATTCTAAAATTCTAAAATTCTAAAATTCTAAAATTCTAAAATTCTAAAATTCTAAAATTCTAAAATTCTAAAATTCTAAAATTCTAAAATTCTAAAATTCTAAAATTCTAAAATTCTAAAATTCTAAAATTCTAAAATTCTAAAATTCTAAAATTCTAAAATTCTAAAATTCTAAAATTCTAAAATTCTAAAATTCTAAAATTCTAAAATTCTAAATGTCTAAAATTCTAAAATTCTAAAATTCTAAAATTCTAAAATTCTAAAATTCTAAAATTCTAAAATTCTAAAAAATTTTAAATTCTAAAATTCTAAAATTCTAAAATTCTAAAATTCTAAAATTCTAAAATTCTAAAATTCTAAAATTCTAAAATTCTAAAATTCTAAAATTCTAAATTCTAAAATTCTAAAATTCTAAAATTCTAAAATTCTAAAATTCTAAAATGTCTAAAATTCTAAAATTCTAAAATTCTAAAATTCTAAAATTCTAAAATTCTAAAATTCTAAAATTCTAAAATTCTAAAATTCTAAAATTCTAAAATTCTAAAATTCTAAAATTCTAAAATTCTAAAATTCTAAAATTCTAAAATTCTAAAATTCTAAAATTCTAAAATTCTAAAATTCTAAAATTCTACAATTCTAAAATTCTAAAATTCTAAAATTCTAAAATTCTAAAATTCTAAAATTCTAAAATTCTA
>NC_068937.1:63424042-63455665 GCF_016801865.2 Culex pipiens pallens | reverse complement strand
CACCAGCGGTTCTCAACCTGGGGTACATGTACCCCTAGGGGTACCACGAGCACTCTAAGGGGGTACCGGGAGACAAACCCCGTAATGGGGGACATTTAAACATAATATTTGAGAGAAAAAAAAATTACAAACAGATTTGAAGCAAAAAAATAAATACCATATTTAAAGTGCAGTGAATTACGGGCGAATTGTTTTTGACCAATCAGAAAATTTTCAAAACATATTGAGTGATACAAAAATAATTTGCACTTGTTAAGAAATTTTAAGAAATTGAAATAAAGTGTACGGTTTTAGAATATTTGTTTCTACAAATATTCGTTTCAAATTTGTAAATTGTGCCTGCTGCCACTGGGTGACTCACCACACATAACCTTCGGACGTCTAAAAATGAGCAGAAACTTGCAACAGAGACCACAAAAGACCCGGGGGTCGTTAAAGTGGATTGCTTTGGTTTTTTTTGCCAGCTGCCATTTATTTAAAACATACAAAATGTTGAAAAAAATATGTTTCATATCTTGAATATTGTAAATTCGACCTTTCTTTGCTCAAATATTACACAGCAAAAAATCCGATGGTAAAATCGCATGCAAAAGCATGCACATCACCTTCGTCAAAATAAACACATAATACTACACACTGCATGTACAATATTTGTAAACACAAAAAAATAGTTGCAACCGCCGAGATTCAAACCCAACACCAATAGTAAGGACTGGCGCCTTAGCCCACTTGGCCATCAGACCGATGAAAAGCTAAAGGATAAACGCATATATATGCTTGACAATTCGGTCAAGTAGGTTTCCCATACTGATGGGCTACATATTTCAGGGTGTAAAATTACATAAAATTGCATAAAATAATGCAACATTTATTTTACTGCCTTGATACATGCAGCTGGATTTCTAATTTTTTAGCTCTATAGTTTTGCATAAAATTAAAACTAGGATTTTTTTTGTGATTGTTATATCTTGGAAATTATGGATCTCATTTCAAATGGTACGAAAACAACAACACAGTGAATATAGTTCTAAATTTAAAGATCAAGGTTTTTCCTTCAAATTGACACACAAAATACACTCTTCTTCCTATATTTTTTTGTGACCTGTACCCAGCAACAAAAGAATGGATAAAAAAATGTTCAAAAAAAAGCAGTAAAGAATTTTCTCTACCATTCGATTTTTAGAGATGAAATATAATATAATAATAATAAAAAAGTACTATTAAATTAAATAGCATTTTTTAATCTGAAATCAAAACAGATTTTGATAATCTTTTAAATGTACAGTGAGTCAAATATTTGTCCGTACCCTCCCCGTACGGAAACTTTTTGTGATGTAAAAGTACATAAAATTCGACTAAAGTACCAAGTTTTATACATCAATCGACGCGGCAGAATGTCCTCTTCAAGATCCTGTCAATGGATTTGAAAAAAAAACTTATTCTAGAAAACTACAAAAATAGTTCACTAAAAATGTTTTAAAAAGAGGTCAAATTATTGTCCGTACTAATAAAAGTGCAATATCTGATCGATTTAAGTGAATTCTTTTATGAAATGTTGTTTCTGTGTCAAATACAAGTACCTCTATCCAGTTTTTGACAACTATGAACTTCTGATATCTTTGTTTATATTAAAAAATGGTTAAAATTTAGTTTTTAAGTTAAACTTATCAAACATTAGTTTATAAACAACTAGTTTTTAAAATGTTGATTTCATCTTTTTTACTGACATTTTTCGACCAAAAATACTGTTTCGGAACAAATACGTTAAACAATCCGGATTGTACCGGAACCGGGTTAACCCCCAGAGGAAAATTTTATGGTGGTGAGATAAAGGACAAAAAACACCTCTTGCAATTTGAAGCATCCAAATTCGTCCACTACAGCCCGATTACGAGTCCCTAGTCTGAAATTTGAAATTTTCACTTATCGTGCTTAAAATTTGCTTAGAATTTCTGTACCGTCCTGGGTCAAAATGTTTGGGTCAAAATGTTTGGAATTAAAAGAAAAAAGATACAATAGCATTGATTTTTTTTTATAATGACTTCAAAAAAGTACTATTGAATTAAATTGCATTTTTAAACAGATTTTGAAAATCTTTTAAGAGCGAGTCTACGAACAGGGCATACCCCTTTGTATGGGACGTCGTTTGGACCTCACCAATCTGCCTGAAATTTTCAGGGGTTGTTTGTACATACAAAATATGAGCACTCAAGGTCAACGGGAAGTGGGGCAAATCGGGACACAGAGTTTGAAGGTTCAAAAACGTCAAAAATCTTAAAAAAGGCTATAATTTAGGCAAAATTCAATTTATTTTCAAAATTCAAAATGCATCTGAAAGGGCTTAAGAAATGCAACAAAATGCAGGGTAGAGCATCCCAATTGGTTAAATCTAAAGGGAGTTATAGGCATTTTAGTGCAAAAGTAGCATAATTTTAAAACTTAAATAAAAAAGTGTTCCATCCAGATATCAACTCGGTTCGACCTGCAGCTTGTTGGGGACATCTGGGACTACCATCTGAGACAGAGAACGTTTTGGGTAAGGCAGTTTAACATATTAAATAGACACTTTTACTTTTTGTGATTTTTTTGGGTGTAATTTTTTGCTCGGGGGACCCCTTAGATCCCATTTTCTAGTGATAGTTTTATCATATTCGTGTTCCTGAGATAATTTCACAATAGAAACATGCATAAAAATGTTCATTTTCATCCATTCTAACCCTTGAAAAAATTAAAGTTAAAAAAAATTAAGATGCTGCTTTTTTCGGGTGTCATCTAGTATCCTTGGAAACGAACTTGATTTTCAATAAATGGGAATCGAAGATTTTTTTAACTTTCATGTTTTAAAGGGTTAAAATGGAAGAAAATTAACATTTTTATGCATGTTTCTATTGAAATTGTCTCAGGAACACGAATATGATAAAATTATCACCAGAAAATGGGAACTAAGGAGTCCCCGAGCAAAAATTTGCAACCAAAAAATTCACTAAAAGTAAAAGTGATTATTAAATATGTTAAACTGCCTTACCCAAAGCGTTCTCAGTCTCAAATGGTAGTACCAGATGTCCCCTACAAGCTGCAGGTCGAACCGAGTTGATATCTGGATGGAACACTTTTTTATTCAAGTTTGAAAATTATGCTATTTTTTTACTAAAATGCCAATAACTCCCTTTAGATTTGAACAATCGGGATGTTCTACCCTGCATTTTGTTGCATTTTTCAAGCCCTTTCAGATGCATTTTGAATTTTTTTTTTAAATAAGTTGAATTTTGCCTAAGTTATAGCCTTTTTAAGATTTTTGACGTTTTTGAACCTTCAAACTTTGTACCCGATTTACCCCACTTCCCGTTGCCCTAGAGTGCTCATATTTTGACCAGATGCTAGTTTATATGTACAAACAACCCCTGAAAATTTCAGGCAGATTGGAGAGGTCGATGCGAGATGGGTATGCTTTGCTCGTGGACTCGCTCTTAAATGTAGAATTTGGGCAGTTTCAAAAATATCTCTTTTACTCATGTATTTATGGTTTGTATTATGTGTTTACAAAAAGAAGTAGGTTTTTGGTGCCACCGCTTTGGTGGCTTTTCCTGCCTTAAAAAAAGTAAATAAATTCAATTCAATTCAAAAACAATTCGTCCGTCATCAAAAATTTAAATTTTAACTCCCGAATAAAAAAATCATGTATTTATGTTTTGTATTATGTATATACAAAAAGAAGTAGGTTTTTGGTGCCACTGCTTTGGTGGCTTTTCCTGCCTTAAAAAAAGTGAATAAATTCAATTCAATTCAATTCAAAAACAATTCGTCCGTCATCATACATTTTAATTCCCGAATTAAAAATTAAAAAAAATATATGTATATATGAAATGTCAATGAAAATTTAATTTTCAAAATTTGAATGTAAAAAAAAACTCAAGCAACGAAAAATTTCATGTATGAACACGAGGGGTACCTGCAGCTCAAGTAACAGAAAAGGGGTACCTAGCCAAGAAAAGGTTGAGAACCGTTGACGTAGAGAATTGGCTCGACGAAGGTCTTAATGAAATTAGCAACAAAAAGTTGAGTGATGTGATCGTGCGCGTAAAAGTTGAAAGTGTTACCGCAAAAATGTAATCTTTAAAAAGTGTAATTTACAGATAAGTGAAGTTTACTGATCTGTTTTGACTCTACAAGTAAATATCACAAAAATCCTGAAAGCCTAAACCGCTCGGGCCGTTCACTTCGACATCGTCGGTTACATGCTTCTGGTGTACCCTTTGGGAACAAAAAATTATCAAGAAAGATGTTGAAGGTTTAGGTATTGGTTTTGTCACTGTGAATCGATTCACTGACCATCATTTGTTCACATATCGACTTAAAATTTTTAATTATCGATCGTCGATTTATGTACTTTCAAACACTTCAATCAATTGATGATGAAAAAGATTGCTCCAAGTTTTCTTTTCGGTTTACTGCCGTTCTACGCATAATTGTCCCATGTTCAAAAAAGTGCAACTGAGAAAAACGCGATTGAAATTTTTCGACCGATTTCTGTGTTTCTACGCATAATTGTCCCGTGGGTTCCTATTCGCCCTATGTGTCCCTAATCACCCCAGTTAGCAGTTTATCACCTTTATTTGTGATTCTCTTGCTTTACAACAGGTAAATAAGACATAATGTTTAGCAAAACTAATGATTCCGTGTACGAAAATACTTGGTGGGACAATTATGCGTAGAAGTTTAACGATGGGACAAACAGACTTGGTGTTGTTTTTTATGAGTTTCCGAACAAAGTACCAGATTTTATGTGTTTTTCTTAAAGTACATATCAAACTAAACTTAAAAATGTCATAAAGTCAAAATCGACCAAAACAGACATGGGACAATTATGCGTAGAACGGCAGTTTAGTAAAAAATAAAAGATTAACATTGCAAAATGATGCCCTTTCTCCAAGTAAAACTTCAATTCTTCAATTCTTCAATTATTCAATTCTTCAATTCTTCAATTCTTCAATTCTTCAATTCTTCAATTCTTCAATTCTTCAATTCTTCAATTCTTCAATTCTTCAATTCTTCAATTCTTAAAAAATTAATTGATGTATCATAATTTTGAAATTTTCGATTTTTTTAAACATTGAATTTTATTATTATTTCAAAATTTCTGATTTTTTAATTTTTTTTTAACTTTTTCAAGTCATGAGCTTTTTTAACCCTAGATTTTTTTGAACTATTTTGTTTTTTAAATTTTGAAATATTGAATTTTGTGTAGGGTAGAGTAGTCATCAATGAGATCAATGGCTCTCACAAGTCGTAGTTTCAACCAATCAGGCTCATATTTTGGCGAAAGGTGTGTGTACTGGATACACGTCTGCCATAATAGTGGCTTTGGTTATCGACGCTCCCTTGCAAAGTTATTCATAAATGTTTGATTTTGGGGTGTAAAAGTAAATTATGACTGAAAATTACATTTTCGTTCATAGGCTGCCAATAATACAAAAACTAATATTTCTAAAAATTTCTTTCGTCATTTCATAGGGCATGAGTTGGGCTACAACGGCCTTTCATTAGATTTGACCAAAATTAAGAATATACCCAGAATCCAGTGCTGTCTCATTATTCCCCATTCTTTTCAGCCCATGGGTAACAATGAGACACTTTGATTTTTCTTCATTAAACTTTTCAAAATCTATGGAAATCCTTCAAAACATGAATTGGAAGTGATTTTTGGCATATTTATTGAGTTTTGACTTCATTCAACCAAAAATATAAAGTTATTTGGTATAAATAAATGGTTTTTAATAAATTTAAATACTTTTTAGTATAACTTTTGTTATTTAAAGTTTCAAATTGGCAAAAATGCTTTAAAATGTTCAAAGCAAGTCTGCAATGGAACAATACAAAAACATGATGATTTACTAGAAAAGTATTGATTTTCGTAGAGTGTCTCATTGTTCCCCACCTGTCTCATTGTTCCTGCCAAGTGCGTCTACATTGAGACAGTTGGATATCTCTGGCTGTAGAGGTCGGATCGATCTCATATTTTGGTCAATGTTAGAACACATTAAAAGAAAGAAAATGCAACAAAAAGCTCATTGAAACATGCTGATGAAAAAAATACAAAAATCGTTGGAAGGTAAAAACCAAAAGTATCTCATTGATGACTACCCTACCCTATCTGTTATTTTTTCTAAATTGCAGGTTTGAAAAATGGATGATTTTTCAAATGTGTATTAGTATTTTAAAATTTCTAAAGTTCTAAATTTTCGGTTTTTACTTTTGTTTTTATTTTTGGAATATTTGTATTGTTGAATTTCTAAATATCTGTTTATTTTTATTATTTACTGTTTATTCTAGAAAATAAGTGAGATTATGCCATTGAGAAGGAATTCGCCTTCCAAACATTTAAATAATTCCCCCCAATTAACATTCTCAATCACGTTTTAATTAGGGATCGGCAGCCGAAGCCCCTAACCACCGCGCCACGAGGCCCTACAATGGTGGAAGTACTGAACCTTAAACACGGAGAGACCGGCCGGGGCAAATCCAAGAAAATCTTGGTTAATTTAACTAAAAGTATGGGTTAATTTTTTACACAGCTTTTTTTTCAACAATCGATTGTTGATTTTGTTAACCCGAAATTGCTGACCACCAGTAACTAAAATTAACTAAAAAAAATAGTTGGAATTGCCATTTTTGTTGGTTAAATGTCCGAAAAAAATTCTAGCAATCGACTGCTAGAATATTTTTTTCAGAAAATTAACTAAAAATTTCTTGTTTTCAGCTGAAATATTGTGGAATATTCTGTTAAAAACTGGCTGTGAAATAGTCTTAGGTTTTTCTTGTGGTTTGGACACAGAATTTTCACTAAAGTGAACCTTTTGCTGCAAATAGACATGTGAAATATATTAGTAATTTAATACACTATTCTTAATTTCGGCTATAAACTGAAAAAAGGAACGTAAATAAATGTAATTATATTGAGGAAAGAAGAAATATCAATAATGCTACTTACCAAGCTTGCATTAATTTAACAATTACTTTTGGCAACAAACTTTCATTGCATTTGATTCAATTTATTCAACGTATTCCGATTCCTGAAAAAAATATTTAGAGTTTTACTTACCAGTTTATTGAGCAGACGTATTGCAACAAAACTTTCAAGATAATAATTATCTTCTTTTATTTATTTTATATATTTTTATTTTTTTTTTTATATTTTACTTCATCTCTTTTTTATGTTGTCATGTGTTTTTATGTATTTTATAATTGATGATTCTGAAAAAAGAATGGTTCATTAAGATTTTATCCGTCGTAAGCACGAAGCTTTTTAATGATTCAGTTTTCTAATAAGAATCACATAAGATAAATTATGGTGCAAAAATAAACCCATACTTACTTGGATTAACCAACATTTTGTTAAATTTGCCCGGGCTGCTCTATCCGTGAAGAGTCGGCCCGCCTTTCCCTTCTATTGCCCTCTCTTTCCATCAAACATTCTTATAACGTGTTCAACTCACTCGCATTAGAGGTCCTCATGGCGAAGGTCGTCCTCTTGATCTTCACCTGCAAAGAAATCATCAACAAACCTACTCACCAATTCCACCTCCCCAGTTGCAACACTTTGATTTGCCACTTCAACATTAGCTTAATAGTGTAATTTTCACCTTTCACATTCTCTCACTTCATAATTAACGACACAAACTCAACAAATGGACCGCTCTCGTTCGAATCCTGACTTCAAATGACAGACGTAAACAAACCCAAGTTCATCTTTAAAATATTCAACCAAATACCAAATGTAAATTATATTCAACCAACAAAATTTTTGATTTTCCTAAAACCAAAGCTAACAGTCGAGCACGTTCATTCGAGTTCGGGAAATCTGTTAGCTTTTTGCCTTTAGCATTTTCAACAAACGGATTATAATATTAATATTGAATTTTGGTTATTTTAACTGAAAATTGGCAGTAACAAGTACGTTTTTGTTAAAATTTACGAAAGTAAAATCAACGATTTTAATTGTTAAAATTTCTGGGCACGGTCTCTCCGTGAAGAAATGCGCTCAAAATTTCAGGCTGGAGCCATATTGCTTCAAAATTCCGGTCGAGGCGTTCGAAATTGGACACTTTTGTCTTTTTCATATATCCGTGAGCCACGCTACTGTACACATAAAAAAAAACGATGGTAAAATCGCATGCAACAGCATGCACATCACCTTCATCAAAATAAACACTTAACATTACACACTGCATGTACATTTTTTGCAAACATAAAAAAAAGTTGCAACCGACGGGATTCAAACCCAGCACCAACAGTGAAAACTGGCGCCTTAGCCCACTCGGCCATCAGACCGATGTAAATCTGTTAGGATAAACACATATATGAGCTTGACATTTCGGTCAAGTAGGTTTTTCAGGGTGTAAAATCACATAGAATTGCATAAAATAATGCAATATTTATTTTACACCCAGGCCTTTTACACGCAGCTGGATTACTACTTTTTAGCTGTGTACGAACACGGAACCGGCTGTTGGGGAATTTGTAAACGATTCGAATTTAATTCCGATTGACTTGAGGCCGTTGCAAATATTTTTAAATATTTATGTCGCCCCTTCCCTTAAAAATTGGTTCGAAAAATCAGGGGCCAACAAATATTTTTTCATAAAACTTGAAAATGTCAATGGAAATAGAAGTCTAATCAACTCAAAACAATCTAAAATGCCTTTTCTGCATTGATATTCATATTTAGCTGTTGTTGTTGTTAATTGCTTTATTTCCGGCAGCTTTAACCTTTCGGTCATTCGCTGCCCCATATTTAGCTGGTTTAAACATATTTTGAACTATTGTGAAATTATACAATGAGCATCACCGCAAAAACTTTTTTTCTCGCAAAAATGAAATTTTCGTCAATACTTTTGGAAACAACGTCAATAATTTTGAAAACTTATGCCCCCCCCCCCCCCCCCCCACGACTTTAGTCAGAGTCGAGGGACATAAACTTCAAAAAATATTTACAGGGTTGTTGCTCACTTGCAACACTTCTACAAAAGATTAGTTGCAGAAAAGTACGGGAACGCTCTTATTCGGCACGACGCCGAATGTTTTGCCCAGATTTGCCAGCCCTGCGTCAGCGACGGCGCTGCCAACGTGACAGTGCGAAACGACGCAACGACGAAAACGGTGCGAGCGGTGCGAGCCGAAGCGCGCGCAAACGGACAAGCGGAGAGGGAGGGAGAGCGAAAAGTCACTCCGTTTCGAGACGCGAACGAGACACGTCGCGCATTGTAAATAGTGATCGGAACTTCAAGAGATTTTTTGGAGTAAAAGTGAGAAAATCGAACCTCTTTTGTTTTTATCACCGGGACCAAAAAATACAGTCCACCCGCAGAATCCAGTTGGGGGATTTGGCCCCAACAGCTCTCATGCAAAATACTTTTTGAAGTTTATGAACTTTTGCAGAGGCTGAATAAATTATGCTATTCTGCAAGCACAGGAACCGACCTAAAAAAAACCTATGCATTTCCAAAAAAAAAAAAAGGATTATGTAACCAATACCGAATGATTAGAACCATTGTTTCAATTTTCAGATTTTACATCATTTGGAGCACTTCCGGAGAAGCTGCAGGCATGGAAATGGTACAGGCACTGGTTTATACGTTCAAAACGAAATGCAAAGGTCTCTGCAACAAGCTTTTGCTCACAGCACGGATAGCCAAAAGGTAAACAGTATATAATAACAACCCAATTTCGGTATAACATTCTGCAGCTTCTGAGAAATTCTTCAATTCAATTCAATTTAATTCGTTTTTATAAGTGAATTATCAACATACAATAAGTTCTTTTGGAATACAGAACAGAGTTTTGGAGTTCCTTTCAGCTGTGTGTAACATCATACAGTATGTAAAAAAAGTATTTACACCCCTTGGGCACTACCCAAGTAGCACTCATAACTTGTCGACTGTTGAATAATAGTTAGACAGCTGTTTTGGATTAACATACGAGAAAAAATGTCAACGTTAGTTACATATCAGTTTGTTTCACTACTTGTATAACTGACTTATGTAACTCATGAGATGTGTGCTATACAAGTGTTAAAACACAGTCAACTTCACTCTTTTCCAACTTTTACACACAGCATAGGCAATATGCACTCGCTCCTAACTTCATCCAATTTGCTGATTTTCACTATTAAAACAATTTATTTTGGAACACTTTTGATAGAAACTTACTTGCTCACTTCCTATTGAGTTATTTATCACTTTATTTCACTCGAAAACACTTTTTATGAGCTGTAATTGAACGTCAAAATGCTGATATGCCAAGATGCTGTTTCCTTATTTGCAATATTTTACTTGAAAACAGTTTGTTGAATAAAAACAATATTTCACTGCTTATCTAACATTGTCATGTGATGGCATCTTCTAAAAAATGGGCGTGGCCAACCATTCTATAAATAACCTTAGGTTTTCTCACTTTGTTACACAAATGTTATCGGAGAATAGATTATATAACTGATGCTCAACATACATATTCAACTTGACATTGCGTATTGTTAGGTGGTGTAAAGTTGTACATGAGGAATTTCGAGTTTCAAAATTGTTTATGTATTGAAGATTGCAATAGTTTTGATTGTTGACCGATTCATTTGTGAACATATCGCTGGTAAAAGCTACAAAAATTATCAGCTTATAGAGTTTATGATAGAGAAAACAACAAATCAAAATCATACCGATTTTCAATATTACTCCGTGGTACGGTAATCGAAATGACAGTTGAAACGGTTTGTTATAACAAAGTTATATAGTGGAGTTGTAAAAACTGATTTGAAGCAAACTTATATAACTTCAATTCCAATGACAGCCTTCGTTGGAATTAAGTTCTTTAGCTAATAAAACAGACAGCAGCCTTCTTATTGACGCTTGGGCCAGCTTGTTTACTATGAAGCCCCGTGGAGAGATGTGGAAGCGCGCCTGGACCTGCCGTGGAGATAACAACAAATCGTCGAAGTCATCGGATCGAATCTTGGGACAGAGGAAGTTCATCAAAAAAGGAAAATCTAAAAGTTCGCCATGCAGGGAATTTCACACTAATCACATGCGCGCCATGATTGTTTTTCTTTTTTTTAAATTCAATTTCGAATTATTTTAAATGAATCTTGCAGAAACAAGCGTACTTTTTTAATTAGCTTCGTCGTTGACTAAAATTCTAATAAGGAACGTTTGTTTACATGTAAGTTAGTCGACGGTTAGATAGCTGTTTTCAATCTAACTTTCCTTTCCAGTGTGCGCTTTGATTTGACAGCACAGCCGTAAACCACGCCCCCTTTTTTTCGTTGAATCTTGAATCTCTTGTTAGATGGCACAGTGTTGTCAAATACATTTGTACAACTTACTCTGATAACTTGCATCTTTTTCTGGCAAGTTATACAACAGAAAAAATTGCGCTTTTTCCAGTTCACAGGAGTTGTAGAACAAGTTGTGACAACGAGGCGGATTGGTTATACAACCAGTTAGGAAATACGTTTATCTGACAAAGTGTGCTGCTTGGGTATGCACATTTTGTGATGAAACATGTAAAAAGTTTAAAGTTTGACAGGAACCTAGTACTACGTTTTGTTCAAAAACTCATGCCAAACATTTTGCTACAAAAAGCTCATGAAAAGATGATTTCTATAAAAAGTTATATAACAAATACTATTACGAAAATAAAAAAGGTGCAAAAAAAGTTTGTACACCTTTCGAAAAATTAACATAAATAATGTTATTTGTTGACAAATCACCATAAATCCAGTCTCCCAACTCCAAATAGGCATCCTTGACTGATTAAAAAAATAATTTGGATTGAATATAAAGTTTACTAACTACTTAGTATAAAAGTTTATATAACTCTGGAAATTCTATATAAAACTTATCTAAACTTAATTTTGCAAACTTTTAATTCAAATAAATGTCAATATATTACCATAGAATTGCTAAATAAACATTTTGGAGTGGGTATAACACCGTTTTGGGGGTATTTGTATCGATAGAATAGATTTTTCGTTGGAATTTCGTACCAACCCGGAATTACGTCGTCGGAAAATCCGCCGGCATCTGAACCGTTCCTCAATTCACAAGCCAACCTATGTGGCATCAGAAAGGGCATAAAATTTCCGATCTTTTGTCCAGGTATTTAAAAACGTAGGTTTTAAAGAAAACCTAGATGTATGGGTATCAAAAGATCGGAAATTTTATGCCCTTTCCGATTCCACATAGGTTGACGTGTGAATTGTGGACCGGTTCGGATGCCGGCGGATTTTCCTACGACGTAATTCCGGGTTGGTACGAAATTCCAACGAAAAATCTTCACCTTTTTTTTTTTTTTTTACATGGTCGGAATCTGCTATCAGACACCTGAGAATTCATTTCTCAGGTAGTGTGGGGTTGGGAAAACAAAAGAGTTTTCTCGACCCACTAAACCAGTCCTTGAACGCCGTGCCCTTTTCCCCCCCGGGACCACCTTTCGGTATAACTTCGGGGGGAGGCGTTGCATTTTCTGCACTAGTCTACTTACAGGATCCATGCCGGGTGCTAGAACCATTTCCTGTTCTACATACATATGAGTCCATGCGAGGGTTTAACCGCGCCCAAGAATCGCGTTGCTTTTGATCGGTTAGTCATATGCAGCCCTCTCCTTGGACCATCGAGACGTGTACCGATTTGGTAGAGCCAACCGTCATAACGTGCTCTCCTTCACAGCCACACTCGTGGGTTCTCAACTCCTGTGACCATCGAGACGTGTGCCGATTTGGTAGAGCCGACCATCATAACGTGCTCTCCTTCACAGCCACACTCGTGGGTTTTCGACTAGGCTCCTAGTCGTTCCTCCTCTGGTCGTCTCTCCATTTCCGCTGGAGAGCCGAAGTGATCTGCGTCACCGCTCCGACGACCGCATTCCACTTGGCAAGGTCGCTGCACATTCTTCGCACCACATTATCCGGGCTGGTGTCTGCTCCGATAATGGCCAGCATTTCGCTTCGCGCTGCCTCGAAGCGAGGGCAGCTGAACACCACGTGCTCCGGTGTTTCCTCGCAATCGACGCAGTCCGGACAGAGAGGGGACTCTGCATGTCCGAACCTGTGCAGGTACTTCCTGAAGCAGCCATGGCCCGACAGGAACTGTGTGAGGTGGAAGGTGACCTCTCCATGCCTTCTGCTCACCCACGTGGATACGGACGGGATAAGCCGATGCGTCCATCTGCCTTTCTCCGTGGTGTCCCACTCACGTTGCCACCTTGCCAGCGATTCGGCTTTCGCAGCTTCCCGGATACCTCTCGTGCCTCTCCGGGTGTAGCGCACGGTGTCCTCCTCCAGTGTGATGCCGATGGGGATCATTCCGGCTATGACGCCAACTGCTTCCGACGAAATGGTCCTGTACGCGCTTGCAACCCGCATGGCCATCAGTCTCTGCGTTCTGTCGAGCAGCGCTCGATTTCGCTTCGTCCCCAGCGCCGTCCACCATACCGGTCCGCCGTACCTAAGTATGGACGTCGCGACACTTGCCAAGAGGCGGCGCCTACTGCTCCTGGGTCCAGCGTTGTTCGGCATAATCCTCGACAGTGCCATGATCGCCTTAGCCGCCTTCTCGCAGGCGTAATCGACGTGGCTGTTGAAGTTCAGCCGGTCATCCACCATCACCCCGAGGTACTTGAGCGCTCTCTTCGAGTGCACGACGTGTTCTCCAACGTGTATCTGGGCCTGCTGCACCTTTTTGTGGTTACTAACCAGTATCATCTCCGTCTTGTGGTGAGCCGGTTACCGTCAGCACTATGTCGTCTGCAAAGCCAACAATCTCTACGCCGTTGGGTAGCCCCAGTGTCAACACTCCGTCATACATTCCGTTCCACAGTGCTGAACCCAGAATGGATCCCTGCGGAACTCCCGCGGTAACAACAACGGTTTTTTGTCCATCGGCAGTGTCGTAGACCAGCACGCGGTTCTCGAAGTAGCTCTTCAAGATCCTGCACAAATAGTCAGGCACCTTCATTTTGTGCAGCGCTGCTGCTATGGCCGCCCAGCTCGCACTGTTGAACGCGTTCTTGACGTCAATCGTGACTATTGCGCAGCAACGGTTCCCCCTGCGTTTTTTCCTCCGCGCTTCGTCGGCTTTCTCGACCACTTTCCGGATGGCGTCCACCGTGGATCTCCCTTTACGGAAGCCGAACTGCCTCGCTGCTAAGCCATGCTCGCTCTCCGTGTACTTGGTCAGCCGGTTAAGGATGATCCGTTCCAGAAGCTTTCCGAGGGTGTCCAGCAAACATATAGGCCTATACGATGATGGGTCCCCCGGTGGTTTGCCTGGCTTCGGCAGCAACACGAGCTTTTGAACCTTCCACGGGTCGGGGAAGTGTCCTTCGTCCAGGCATTTCTGCAGGACTGTTCGAAACCTGTCCGGGAATGCTTGAACCGCCGATTTCAGGGCGAAATTCGGGATTCCATCCGGGCCGGGAGCTTTCTTCACCTACTGCCACAAGTTCTTCGTTGGTGATCAGATGACCTTCGGCGTTGCTACCCCCTTCGTCGTTGTACGGTGTAGGATGCCATGTCGTTGGGAAGAGCCCTTCCACAATGACCTTCAGCTTGTCGGGACACGTTTCAGCCACCATCGATGGGCCTCTGATCTTCGCCATCGCGACACGATATGCGCTCCCCCAAGGGTTTGCATCAGCGTCTTGGCATAACTCCTTGAAGCAGTTTGTCTTGCTGCATTTGATCGCTTTCTTGAGCGCGGCCTTTGCAGACCGGTACTTCTCTCTGCGCTCCTCTCTAGTTGCTTCGGATCTTGCTCTCTGGACTCGTCTTCTGGCGCTGAGGCAACTTGCCCGAAGGGTACCGAGTTCTTCATTCCACCAGTAAGCTGGACGACGACAGTTCCTTGGCTCCAGTCTCCGCGGCATGGTTGTGTCGCATGCTGTCACTAGTTGTGCTGTTAGCTCGTCGGCCCTCGAGTCTTGGGGACCATCACACCAATGGAGCGCTTCCACGAAGAGACCCTCGTCGAAGTACTGCAGCTTCCATTTCCTTCCGTAGGACCGGCTGCTCCTATCTGGTACAGGGGCTCGTCTCCCGATGCTGTACCGGATCGCTTGGTGATCGCTATGGGTATAGTCCTCACTCACCCTCCAGTTCATGTCGGCCGCCAGTCGCGGGCTACAGAACGTAACGTCGATAATGGACTCACGACCGTCTTTGCGGAAGGTACTGCTGGTTCCGCGATTCGCCAGCCTAACGTCTAGCTTTGCCAGAGCTTCCATTAGGCTATGCCCCCTAGCATTGGTGCATCTGCTACCCCACTCGACCGCCCACGCGTTGAAGTCACCTCCGATAACGATCGGGCTTCGTCCGATCAGTTCGTCGGTCAGACAATCCAGCATCTGCTGAAACTGCTCCAAGGTCCATCTTGGGGGAGCATAGCAGCTACAGAAGAAGGTTCCGTTTACTTTGGCGATCACGAATCCTTCAAACGCCCTCGAGACCACTTCCTGTATGGGGTACCGCCCCATCACGTGTATCGCCGCCATTCTTGCTGTATCCGCGGCCCAGTTTCCGTTGTCGTGTGGAACTCGGTACGGTTCTGCAATAATTGCTACGTCACACCCCGTCTCCGCGGTTGACTGCCACAGCAGTTGCTGTGCAGTGTCGCAGTGATTGAGGTTCACCTGGGACACCTCCATTACTTTTTGCCCGAGGCCAGCTTCCTGTACACCGGGCAATTAAAGCCACCCGTCGCATGGCTATTGCCATCGCCTTCTTTACAGAGCACGCACTTCGGCTTATTTTTGCAGTCTCTTGCCATGTGGCCTTCTCTACCACATCTTCTGCAACTTTTGGTTCGATCGGGACCGTCGCAATTTCTCGCCTGGTGGCCGAAGCCCATACAGCGGAAACACCTCGTCATCTGCTGGGTCACTCGAGGAACAGGCCTCAGTGGGCACACCGACCACCCTACTTTGACCTTGCCGACTTCCAGCAGCTTAGACGCCGAAGGCGTCGATAGTCGGATCGACGCAATTTGCGTGCCGCCGTAGGCTTTCCTCAACCGGATTGCCGTCGGTGTCGTACGGTCATCCAGAAGAACGATCAGCGCATCTTCCAGCTCTTCCTCCGTCGTGATCTCGTCCAGGTTCCTGCACTCAATCGTTGTCTCCGGCGATAGCGCCCTTACCTTCGACTCGTAGCCTACGGCTTTCTCGACGAGGGACTTAAAAGCTGAACTCTTGACCGCGGGATCATTCTTCAGCTCAAAAAGCATCGCTCCGGTCTGTGTGCGCCTGGTTTTAACCACGTTCTCGCCAAGCTCCTTGAGTTCCGGATCGGTTCGTACTTTCCGGAGGAGGTCTGCGTACGAAACACCTTCCTTCACCTCGACCACCAAAGCCTCGCCTTTGTTACGCTCCCTGCGAAACTTGGGTTTTTGGGTGTCCTCGTTCTGCTTCCCTTTTTTCTTCCGCTTCTTCTTCTTGACCTTCTCCCATTCCTTCTCCTTCCCTGGGGTTGGTTCTGGTTCCTTCGCCGGGTCCGGACTGTCTCCATTCCCCTGCTTCTGCTTCTTTGCGTCCTCCTCCTCTCCAGGCGTTTCCCTGTCCCTTTTAGAGCTTGGGCCGGGCGGCGTTTTCGGTTCTTTCTCCCGTAGCGCTTCCTCCTCCAGTTTTGCATTCAGCGTTTCTTCGGCTCTTTCAGCTCTGAGCTTCAGTGAATTCCGCGTCACCACCAGCGAGTTGTTTTCGCGCTATGCGGCATTCATGGCTGCCTTGACTCCATTCACCATCTGCTTGATTCTGGTGTGGACGTTGTTTTTGTCCTTGATGAAATCAAAGAGTTCGTTGACCCTCCTCCTGACCTCCTGTAACGCGGTCCTTCCAAGCAGGACTTCGTCCTGAGGGGTACTGCCGGCGAAGTTCAACAAGGATGACTTGGGAGTCTCCTCTCCAATTACTCCTATCTGCTGACTCGAAGCAGCCGCCTGGTTCAACACTGGGGATCTCAACACCTTCCCGCTTCCACGGAACGCGCTCGCCACTCCACCTGCTGTGTCGCCGCCGTTTGACTCGCCTCCTGCCATTTCGACGTTTGCGTCCTCTTCTACCTCCGTGTTTTCCGATGCTTGGGGCGCATCGGGACCCTTTTGTTGGTTTGTTTCACTTGTCTTCATTTTGAATCCCACGAGTCGCTAGGGAAATACGGTCCGCTGCGCCAGTGCCCTGCCGTGACGCAGTAAGGGCAAATTACGTGTGGGGTTCGCCCGTGTGCCCCACAGGCTCCGTTATCGACTGGGAATTTGTTGGACCCCCCCAGCCATGCATCCCTCGACACGGGTCGCATCACATCTTGGATTCGGGGTTTGGTGAGGTTTTGGGCTAAAACACTTATAGCGGCGTTCGATCGCTTGACAGAGGTGTTTACGGACCCACGTGGTTTTTTCGAAGAAATTAAACAGTGCCCTTGTTCAATTCCGCCACGTCCTAGACATCCTCCCGCTGCTGGTCCGGGGGCGATGCAATGAATGTATGCAATCGCCGACAGCTATCCGCCTACTGCAACCCGCCCGGTAGCTGGCAGCTAAGCTCCGCAGGGACCCTCACCTGTCCCCACGGTTCACGGTGTGTGTGTGTGTGTGTGTGTGTGTGTGTGTGTGTGTGTGTGTGTGTGTGTGTGTGTGTGTGTGTGTGTGTGTGTGTGTGTGTGTGTGTGTGTGTGTGTGTGTGTGTGTGTGTGTGTGTGTGTGTGTGTGTGTGTGTGTGTGTGTGTGTTTTTTTTTTTTTTTTTTTTTTTTTTTTTTTTTTTTTTTTTTTTTTTTTTTACAAGGTCGGAATCTGCTACCAGACACCTGAGAATACATTTCTCAGGTAGTGTGGGGTTGGGAAAACAAAAAAAGAGTTTTCCCGACCCACTAAACCAGTCCTTGAACGCCGTGCCCTTGTCCCCCCGGGACCACCTTTCGGTATAACTTCGGGGGGAGGCGTTGCATTTTCTGCACTAGTCTACTTACAGGATCCATGCCGGGTGCTAGAACCATTTCCTGTCCTACATACATATGAGTCCATGCGAGGGTTTAACCGCGCCCAAGAATCGCGTTGCTTTTGATCGGCTAGTCATATGCAGCCCTCTCCTTGGACCATCGAGACGTGTACCGATTTGGTAGAGCCAACCGTCATAACGTGCTCTCCTTCACAGCCACACTCGTGGGTTCTCGACTCCTGTGACCATCGAGACGTGTACCGATTTGGTAGAGCCGACCATCATAACGTGCTCTCCTTCACAGCCACACTCGTGGGTTTTCGACTAGGCTCCTAGTCGTTCCTCCTCTGATCGTCTCTCCATTTCCGCTGGAGAGCCGAAGTGATCTGCGTCACCGCTCCGACGACCGCATTCCACTTGGCGATGTCGCTGCACATTCTTCGCACCACATTATCCGGGCTGGTGTCCGCTCCGATAATGGCCAGCATTTCGCTTCGCGCTGCCTCGAAGCGAGGGCAGGCGAACACCACGTGCTCCGGTGTTTCCTCGCAATCGACGCAGTCCGGACAGAGAGGAGACTCTGCATGTCCAAACCTGTGCAGGTACTTCCTGAAGCAGCCATGGCCCGACAGGAACTGTGTGAGGTGGAAGGTGACCTCTCCATGCCTTCTGCTCACCCACGTGGATACGGACGGGATAAGCCGATGCGTCCATCTGCCTTTCTCCGTGGTGTCCCACTCACGTTGCCACCTTGCCAGCGATTCGGCTCTCGCAGCTTCCCGGATACCTCTCGTGCCTCTCCGGGTGTAGCGCACGGTGTCCTCCTCCAGTGTGATGCCGATGGGGATCATTCCGGCTATGACGCCAACTGCTTCCGACGAAATGGTCCTGTACGCGCTTGCAACCCGCATGGCCATCAGTCTCTGCGTTCTGTCGAGCAGCGCTCGATTTCGCTTCGTCCTCAGCGCCGTCCACCATACCGGTCCGCCGTACCTAAGTATGGACGTCGCGACACTTGCCAAGAGGCGGCGCCTACTGCTCCTGGGTCCAGCGTTGTTCGGCATCATCCTCGACAGTGCCATGATCGCCTTAGCCGCCTTCTCGCAGGCGTAATCGACGTGGCTGTTGAAGTTCAGCCGGTCATCCACCATCACCCCGAGGTACTTGAGCGCTCTCTTCGAGTGCACGACGTGTTCTCCAACGTGTATCTGGGCCTGCTGCACCTTCTTGTGGTTACTAACCAGCACCATCTCCGTCTTGTGGTGAGCGATCCGCAGCTTCACCTCGAGCATCCAGTTCTCGATCATTGCGATTGCCTCCATAGCCAGCACTTCGACCTCCTCGACATTTTCGCCGGTTACCGTCAGCACTATGTCGTCTGCAAAGCCAACAATCTCTACGCCGTTGGGTAGTCCCAGTGTCAACACTCCGTCATACATTCCATTCCACAGTGCTGAACCCAGAATGGATCCCTGCGGAACTCCCGCGGTAACAACAACGGTTTTTTGTCCATCGGCAGTGTCGTAGACCAGCACGCGGTTCTCGAAGTAGCTCTTCAAGATCCTGCACAAATAGTCAGGCACCTTCATTTTGTGCAGCGCTGCTGCTATGGCCGCCCAGCTCGCACTGTTGAACGCGTTCTTGACGTCAATCGTGACTATTGCGCAGCAACGGTTCCCCCTGCGTTTTTTCCTCCGCGCTTCGTCGGCTTTCTCGACCACTTTCCGGATGGCGTCCACCGTGGATCTCCCTTTACGGAAGCCGAACTGCCTCGCTGCTAAGCCATGCTCGCTCTCCGTGTACTTGGTCAGCCGGTTAAGGATGATCCGTTCCAGAAGCTTTCCGAGCAAACCCTATACGATGATGGTTCCCCCGGTGGTTTGCCTGGTTTTGGCAGCAACACGAGCTTTTGAACCTTCCACGGGTCGGGGAAGTGTCCTTCGTCCAGGCATTTCTGCAGGACTGTTCGAAACCTGCCCGGGAATGCTAGAACCGCCGATTTCAGGGCGAAATTCGGGATTCCATCCGGGCCGGGAGCTTTCTTCACCTTCAATCTCTTCGCTACTGCCACAAGTTCCTCGTTGGTGATCAGATGACCTTCGGCGTTGCTACCCCCTTCGTCGTTGTACGGTGTAGGAGGCCATGTCGTTGGGTCATGTCTTGGGAAGAGCCCTTCCACAATGACCTTCAGCTTGTCGGGACACGTTTCAGCCACCATCGATGGGCCTCTGATCTTCGCCATCGCTACACGATATGCGCTCCCCCAAGGGTTTGCATCAGCGTCTTGGCATAACTCCTTGAAGCAGTTTGTCTTGCTGCATTTGATCGCTTTCTTGAGCGCGGCCTTTGCAGACCGGTACTCCTCTCTGCACTCCTCTCTAGTTGCTTCGGATCTTGCTCTCTGGACTCGTCTTCTGGCGCTGAGGCAACTTGCCCGAAGGGTACCGAGTTCTTCATTCCACCAGTAGGCTGGACGACGACAGTTCCTTGGCTCCAGTCTCCGCGGCATGGTTGTGTCGCATGCTGTCACCAGTTGTGCTGTTAGCACGTCGGCACTCAAGTCTTGGGGACCATCACACCAATGGAGCGCTTCCACGAAGAGACCCTCGTCGAAGTACTGCAGCTTCCATTTCCTTCCGTAGGACCGGCTGCTCCTATCTGGTACAGGGGCTCGTCTCCCGATGCTGTACCGGATCGCTTGGTGATCGCTATGGGTATAGTCCTCACTCACCCTCCAGTTCATGTCGGCCGCCAGTCGCGGGCTACAGAACGTAACGTCGATAATGGACTCACGACCGTCTTTGCGGAAGGTACTGCTGGTTCCGCGATTCGCCAGCCTAACGTCTAGCTTTGCCAGAGCTTCCATTAGGCTATGCCCCCTAGCATTGGTGCATCTGCTACCCCACTCGACCGCCCACGCGTTGAAGTCACCTCCGATAACGATCGGGCTTCGTCCGATCAGTTCATCGGTCAGACTATCCAGCATCTGCTGAAACTGCTCCAAGGTCCATCTTGGGGGAGCATAGCAGCTACAGAAGAAGGTTCCGTTTACTTTGGCGATCACGAATCCTTCAAACGCCCTCGAGACCACTTCCTGTATGGGGTACCGCCCCATCACGTGTATCGCCGCCATTCTTGCTGTATCCGCGGCCCAGTTTCCGTTGTCGTGTGGAACTCGGTACGGTTCTGCAATAATTGCCACGTCACACCCCGTCTCCGCGGTCGACTGCCACAGCAGTTGCTGTGCAGTGTCGCAGTGATTGAGGTTCACCTGGGACACCTCCATTACTTTTTGCCCGAGGCCAGCTTCTTGTACACCGGGCAATTAAAGCCACCCGTCGCATGGCTATTGCCGTCGCCTTCTTTACAGAGCACCCATTTCGGCTGATTTTTGCAGTCTCTTGCCATGTGGCCTTCTCTACCACACCTTCTGCAACTGTTGGTTCGATCGGGACCGTCGCAATTTCTCGCCTGGTGGCCGAAACCCATACAGCGGAAACACCTCGTCATCTGCTGGGTCACTCGAGGAACAGGCCTCAGTGGGCACACCGACCACCCTACTTTGACCTTGCCGGTTTCCAGCAGCTTAGACGCCGAAGGCGTCGATAGTCGGATCGACGCAATTTGCGTGCCGCCGTAGGCTTTCCTCAACCGGATTGCCATCGGTGTCGTACGGTCATCCAGAAGAACGATCAGCGCATCTTCTAGCTCTTCCTCCGTCGTGATCTCGTCCAGGTTCCTGCACTCGATCGTTGTCTCCGGTGATAGCGCTCTTATCTTCGACTCGTAGCCTACGGCTTTCTCGACGAGGGACTTAAAAGCTGAGCTCTTGACCGCGGGATCCTTCTTCAGCTCAAAAAGCATCGCTCCGGTTTGGGTGCGCCTGGTTTTAACCACGTTCTCGCCAAGCTCCTTGAGTTCCGGATCGGTTCGTACTTTCCGGAGGAGGTCTGCGTACGAAACACCTTCCTTCACCTCGACCACCAAAGCCTCGCCTTTGTTACGCTCCCTGCGAAACTTGGGTTTTTGGGTGTCCTCGTTCTGCTTCCCTTTTTTCTTCCGCTTCTTCTTCTTGACCTTCTCCCATTCCTTCTCCTTCCCTGGGGTTGGTTCTGGTTCCTTCGCCGGGTCCGGACTGTCTCCATTCCCCTGCTTCTGCTTCTTTGCGTCCTCCTCCTCTCCAGGCGTTTCCCTGTCCCTTTTAGAGCTTGGGCCGGGCGGCGTTTTCGGTTCTTTCTCCCGTAGCGCTTCCTCCTCCAGTTTTGCATTCAGCGTTTCTTCGGCTCTTTCAGCTCTGAGCTTCAGTGAATTCCGCGTCACCACCAGCGAGTTGTTTTCGCGCTCTGCGGCATTCATGGCTGCCTTGACTCCATTCACCATCTGCTTGATTCTGGTGTGGACGTTGTTTTTGTCCTTGATGAAATCAAAGAGTTCGTTGACCCTCCTCCTGACCTCCTGTAACGCGGTCCTTCCAAGCAGGACTCCGTCCTGAGGGGTACTGCCGGCGAAGTTCAACAAGGATGACTTGGGAGTCTCCTCTCCAATTACTCCTATCTGCTGACTCGAAGCAGCCGCCTGGTTCAACACTGGGGATCTCAACACCTTCCCGCTTCCACGGAACGCGCTCGCCACTCCGCCTGCTGTGTCGCCGCCGTTTGACTCGCCTCCTGCCATTTCGACGTTTGCGTCCTCTTCTACCTCCGTGTTTTCCGATGCTTGGGGCGCATCGGGACCCTTTTGTTGGTTTGTTTCACTTGTCTTCATTTTGAATCCCACGAGTCGCTAGGGAAATACGGTCCGCTGCGCCAGTGCCCTGCCGTGACGCAGGAAGGGCAAATTACGTGTGGGGTTCGCCCCTGTGCCCCCACAGGCTCCGTTATCGACTGGGAATTTGTTGAACCCCCCCAGCCATGCATCCCTCGACACGGGTCGCATCACATCTTGGATTCGGGGTTTGGTGAGGTTTTGGGCTAAAACACTTATAGCGGCGTTCGATCGCTTGACAGAGGTGTTTACGGACCCATGTGGTTTTTTTCGAAGAAATTAAACAGTGCCCTTGTTCAATTCCGCCACGTCCTAGACATCCTCCCGCTGCTGGTCCGGGGGCGATGCAATGAATGTATGCAATCGCCGACAGCTATCCGCCTACTGCAACCCGCCCGGTAGCTGGC
The DNA here is from genome assembly GCF_016801865.2 of Culex pipiens pallens. Lineage (NCBI taxonomy): Eukaryota > Metazoa > Arthropoda > Insecta > Diptera > Culicidae > Culex > Culex pipiens. The sequence goes on along the minus strand of NC_068937.1, from coordinate 63,432,523 downwards.
AGCTAAGCTCCGCAGGGACCCTCACCTGTCCCCACGGTTCACGGGTGTGTGTGTGTGTGTGTGTGTGTGTGTGTGTGTGTGTGTGTGTGTGTGTGTGTGTGTGTGTGTGTGTGTGTGTGTGTGTGTGTGTGTGTGTGTGTGTGTGTGTGTGTGTGTGTGTGTGTGTGTGTGTGTGTGTGTGTGTGTGTGTGTGTGTGTGTGTGTGTGTGTGTGTGTGTGTGTGTGTGTGTGTGTGTGTGTGTTTTTTTTTTTTTACAAGGTCGGAATCTGCTACCAGACACCTGAGAATTCATTTCTCAGGTAGTGTGGGGTTGGGAAAACAAAAAAAAAGAGTTTTCCCGACCCACTAAACCAGTCCTTGAACGCCGTGCCCTTGTCCCCCCGGGACCACCTTTCGGTATAACTTCGGGGGGAGGCGTTGCATTTTCTGCACTAGTCTACTTACAGGATCCATGCCGGGTACTAGAACCATTTCCTGTTCCACATACATATGAGTCCATGCGAGGGTTTAACCGCGCCCAAGAATCGCGTTGCTTTTGATCGGCTAGTCATATGCAGCCCTCTCCTTGGACCATCGAGACGTGTACCGATTTGGTAGAGCCAACCGTCATAACGTGCTCTCCTTCACAGCCACACTCGTGGGTTCTCGACTCCTGTGACCATCGAGACGTGTACCGATTTGGTAGAGCCGACCATCATAACGTGCTCTCCTTCACAGCCACACTCGTGGGTTTTCGACTAGGCTCCTAGTCGTTCCTCCTCTGATCGTCTCTCCATTTCCGCTGGAGAGCCGAAGTGATCTGCGTCACCGCTCCGACGACCGCATTCCACTTGGCGATGTCGCTGCACATTCTTCGCACCACATTATCCGGGCTGGTGTCCGCTCCGATAATGGCCAGCATTTCGCTTCGCGCTGCCTCGAAGCGAGGGCAGGCGAACATTACGTGCTCCGGTGTTTCCTCGCAATCGACGCAGTCCGGACAGAGAGGAGACTCTGCATGTCCAAACCTGTGCAGGTACTTCCTGAAGCAGCCATGGCCCGACAGGAACTGTGTGAGGTGGAAGGTGACCTCTCCATGCCTTCTGCTCACCCACGTGGATACGGACGGGATAAGCCGATGCGTCCATCTGCCTTTCTCCGTGGTGTCCCACTCACGTTGCCACCTTGCCAGCGATTCGGCTCTCGCAGCTTCCCGGATACCTCTCGTGCCTCTCCGGGTGTAGCGCACGGTGTCCTCCTCCAGTGTGATGCCGATGGGGATCATTCCGGCTATGACGCCAACTGCTTCCGACGAAATGGTCCTGTACGCGCTTGCAACCCGCATGGCCATCAGTCTCTGCGTTCTGTCGAGCAGCGCTCGATTTCGCTTCGTCCCCAGCGCCGTCCACCATACCGGTCCGCCGTACCTAAGTATGGACGTCGCGACACTTGCCAAGAGGCCGCGCCTACTGCTCCTGGGTCCAACGTTGTTCGGCATCATCCTCGACAGTGCCATGATCGCCTTCGCCGCCTTCTCGCAGGCGTAATCGACGTGGCTGTTGAAGTTCAGTCGGTCATCCACCATCACCCCGAGGTACTTGAGCGCTCTCTTCGAGTGCACGACGTGTTCTCCAACGTGTATCTGGGCCTGCTGCACCTTCTTGTGGTTACTAACCAGCACCATCTCCGTCTTGTGGTGAGCGATCCGCAGCTTCACCTCGAGCATCCAGTTCTCGATCATTGCGATTGCCTCCATAGCCAGCACTTCGACCTCCTCGACATTTTCGCCGGTTACCGTCAGCACTATGTCGTCTGCAAAGCCAACAATCTCTACGCCGTTGGGTAGTCCCAGTGTTAACACTCCGTCATACATTCCGTTCCACAGTGCTGAACCCAGAATGGATCCCTGCGGAACTCCCGCGGTAACAACAACGGTTTTTTGTCCATCGGCAGTGTCGTAGACCAGCACGCGGTTCTCGAAGTAGCTCTTCAAGATCCTGCACAAATAGTCAGGCACCTTCATTTTGTGCAGCGCTGCTGCTATGGCCGCCCAGCTCGCACTGTTGAACGCGTTCTTGACGTCAATCGTGACTATTGCGCAGCAACGGTTCCCCCTGCGTTTTTTCCTCCGCGCTTCGTCGGCTTTCTCGACCACTTTCCGGATGGCGTCCACCGTGGATCTCCCTTTACGGAAGCCGAACTGCCTCGCTGCTAAGCCATGCTCGCTCTCCGTGTACTTGGTCAGCCGGTTAAGGATGATCCGTTCCAGAAGCTTTCCGAGGGTGTCCAGCAAACATATAGGCCTATACGATGATGGGTCCCCCGGTGGTTTGCCTGGCTTCGGCAGCAACACGAGCTTTTGAACCTTCCACGGGTCGGGGAAGTGTCCTTCGTCCAGGCATTTCTGCAGGACTGTTCGAAACCTGTCCGGGAATGCTTGAACCGCCGATTTCAGGGCGAAATTCGGGATTCCATCCGGGCCGGGAGCTTTCTTCACCTTCAATCTCTTCGCTACTGCCACAAGTTCTTCGTTGGTGATCAGATGACCTTCGGCGTTGCTACCCCCTTCGTCGTTGTACGGTGTAGGAGGCCATGTCGTTGGGTCATGTCTTGGGAAGAGCCCTTCCACAATGACCTTCAGCTTGTCGGGACACGTTTCAGCCACCATCGATGGGCCTCTGATCTTCGCCATCGCGACACGATATGCGCTCCCCCAAGGGTTTGCATCAGCGTCTTGGCATAACTCCTTGAAGCAGTTTGTCTTGCTGCATTTGATCGCTTTCTTGAGCGCGGCCTTTGCAGACCGGTACTCCTCTCTGCACTCCTCTCTAGTTGCTTCGGATCTTGCTCTCTGGACTCGTCTTCTGGCGCTGAGGCAACTTGCCCGAAGGGTACCGAGTTCTTCATTCCACCAGTAGGCTGGACGACGACAGTTCCTTGGCTCCAGTCTCCGCGGCATGGTTGTGTCGCATGCTGTCACCAGTTGTGCTGTTAGCACGTCGGCACTCAAGTCTTGGGGACCATCACACCAATGGAGCGCTTCCACGAAGAGACCCTCGTCGAAGTACTGCAGCTTCCATTTCCTTCCGTAGGACCGGCTGCTCCTATCTGGTACAGGGGCTCGTCTCCCGATGCTGTACCGGATCGCTTGGTGATCGCTATGGGTATAGTCCTCACTCACCCTCCAGTTCATGTCAGCCGCCAGTCGCGGGCTACAGAACGTAACGTCGATAATAGACTCACGACCGTCTTTGCGGAAGGTACTGCTGGTTCCGCGATTCGCCAGCCTAACGTCTAGCTTTGCCAGAGCTTCCATTAGGCTATGCCCCCTAGCATTGGTGCATCTGCTACCCCACTCGACCGCCCACGCGTTGAAGTCACCTCCGATAACGATCGGGCTTCGTCCGATCAGTTCATCGGTCAGACTATCCAGCATCTGCTGAAACTGCTCCAAGGTCCATCTTGGGGGAGCATAGCAGCTACAGAAGAAGGTCCCGTTTACTTTGGCGATCACGAATCCTTCAAACGCCCTCGAGACCACTTCCTGTATGGGGTACCGCCCCATCACGTGTATCGCCGCCATTCTTGCTGTATCCGCGGCCCAGTTTCCGTTGTCGTGTGGAACTCGGTACGGTTCTGCAATAATTGCCACGTCACACCCCGTCTCCGCGGTCGACTGCCACAGCAGTTGCTGTGCAGTGTCGCAGTGATTGAGGTTCACCTGGGACACCTCCATTACTTTTTGCCCGAGGCCAGCTTCTTGTACACCGGGCAATTAAAGCCACCCGTCGCATGGCTATTGCCGTCGCCTTCTTTACAGAGCACGCACTTCGGCTGATTTTTGCAGTCTCTTGCCATGTGGCCTTCTCTACCACACCTTCTGCAACTGTTGGTTCGATCGGGACCGTCGCAATTTCTCGCCTGGTGGCCGAAACCCATACAGCGGAAACACCTCGTCATCTGCTGGGTCACTCGAGGAACAGGCCTCAGTGGGCACACCGACCACCCTACTTTGACCTTGCCGGTTTCCAGCAGCTTAGACGCCGAAGGCGTCGATAGTCGGATCGACGCAATTTGCGTGCCGCCGTATGCTTTCCTCAACCGGATTGCCATCGGTGTCGTACGGTCATCCAGAAGAACGATCAGCGCATCTTCCAGCTCTTCCTCCGTCGTGATCTCGTCCAGGTTCCTGCACTCGATCGTTGTCTCCGGCGATAGCGCTCTTACCTTCGACTCGTAGCCTACGGCTTTCTCGACGAGGGACTTAAAAGCTGAGCTCTTGACCGCGGGATCCTTCTTCAGCTCAAAAAGCATCGCTCCGGTTTGGGTGCGCCTGGTTTTAACCACGTTCTCGCCAAGCTCCTTGAGTTCCGGATCGGTTCGTACTTTCCGGAGGAGGTCTGCGTACGAAACACCTTCCTTCACCTCGACCACCAAAGCCTCGCCTTTGTTACGCTCCCTGCGAAACTTGGGTTTTTGGGTGTCCTCGTTCTGCTTCCCTATTTTCTTCCGTTTCTTTTTCTTGACCTTCTCCCATTCCTTCTCCTTCCCTGGGGTTGGTTCTGGTTCCTTCGCTGGGTCCGGACTGTCTCCATTCCCCTGCTTCTGCTTCTTTGCGTCCTCCTCCTCTCCAGGCGTTTCCCTGTCCCTTTTTGTGCTTGGGCCGGGCGGCGTTTTCGGTTCTTTCTCCCGTAGCGCTTCCTCCTCCAGTTTTGCATTCAGCGTTTCTTCGGCTCTTTCAGCTCTGAGCTTCAGGGAATTCCGCGTCACCACCAGCGAGTTGTTTTCGCGCTCTGCGGCATTCATGGCTGCCTTGACTCCATTCACCATCTGCTTGATTCTGGTGTGGACGTTGTTTTTGTCCTTGATGAAATCAAAGAGTTCGTTGACCCTCCTCCTGACCTCCTGTAACGCGGTCCTTCCAAGCAGGACTCCGTCCTGAGGGGTACTGCCGGCGAAGTTCAACAAGGATGACTTGGGAGTCTCCTCTCCAATTACTCCTATCTGCTGACTCGAAGCAGCCGCCTGGTTCAACACTGGGGATCTCAACACCTTCCCGCTTCCACGGAACGCGCTCGCCACTCCGCCTGCTGTGTCGCCGCCGTTTGACTCGCCTCCTGCCATTTCGACGTTTGCGTCCTCTTCTACCTCCGTGTTTTCCGATGCTTGGGGCGCATCGGGACCCTTTTGTTGGTTTGTTTCACTTGTCTTCACTTTGAATCCCACGAGTCGCTAGGGAAATACGGTCCGCTGCGCCAGTGCCCTGCCGTGACGCAGTAAGGGCAAATTACGTGTGGGGTTCGCCCCTGTGCCCCACAGGCTCCGTTATCGACTGGGAATTTGTTGAACCCCCCCTGCCATGCATCCCTCGACACGGGTCGCATCACATCTTGGATTCGGGGTTTGGTGAGGTTTTGGGCTAAAACACTTATAGCGGCGTTCGATCGCTTGACAGAGGTGTTTACGGACCCATGTGGTTTTTTCGAAGAAATTAAACAGAGCCCTTGTTCAATTCCGCCACGTCCTAGACATCCTCCCGCTGCTGGTCCGGGGGCGATGCAATGAATGTATGCAATCGCCGACAGCTATCCGCCTACTGCAACCCGCCCGGTAGCTGGCAGCTAAGCTCCGCAGGGACCCTCACCTGTCCCCACGGTTCACGGGTGTGTGTGTGTGTGTGTGTGTGTGTGTGTGTGTGTGTGTGTGTGTGTGTGTGTGTGTGTGTGTGTGTGTGTGTGTGTGTGTGTGTGTGTGTGTGTGTGTGTGTGTGTGTGTGTGTGTGTGTGTGTGTGTGTGTGTGTGTGTGTGTGTGTGTGTGTGTGTGTGTGTGTGTGTGTGTGTGTGTGGGTGTGTGTGTGTGTGTGTGTGTGTGTGTGTGTGTGTGTGTGTGTGTGTGTGTGTGTGTGTGTGTGTGTGTGTGTGTGTGTGTGTGTGTGTGTGTGTGTGTGTGTGTGTGTGTGTGTGTTTTTTTTTATTTATTTATTTTTTTACAAGGTCGGAATCTGCTACCAGACACCTGAGAATTCATTTCTCAGGTAGTGTGGGGTTGGGAAAACAAAAAAGAGTTTTCCCGACCCACTAAACCAGTCCTTGAACGCCGTGCCCTTGTCCCCCCGGGACCACCTTTCGGTATAACTTCGGGGGGAGGCGTTGCATTTTCTGCACTAGTCTACTTACAGGATCCATGCCGGGTGCTAGAACCATTTCCTGTTCTACATACATATGAGTCCATGCGAGGGTTTAACCGCGCCCAAGAATCGCGTTGCTTTTGATCGGCTAGTCATATGCAGCCCTCTCCTTGGACCATCGAGACGTGTACCGATTTGGTAGAGCCAACCGTCATAACGTGCTCTCCTTCACAGCCACACTCGTGGGTTCTCGACTCCTGTGACCATCGAGACGTGTACCGATTTGGTAGAGCCGACCATCATAACGTGCTCTCCTTCACAGCCACACTCGTGGGTTTTCGACTAGGCTCCTAGTCGTTCCTCCTCTGATCGTCTCTCCATTTCCGCTGGAGAGCCGAAGTGATCTGCGTCACCGCTCCGACGACCGCATTCCACTTGGCGATGTCGCTGCACATTCTTCGCACCACATTATCCGGGCTGGTGTCCGCTCCGATAATGGCCAGCATTTCGCTTCGCGCTGCCTCGAAGCGAGGGCAGGCGAACACCACGTGCTCCGGTGTTTCCTCGCAATCGACGCAGTCCGGACAGAGAGGAGACTCTGCATGTCCAAACCTGTGCAGGTACTTCCTGAAGCAGCCATGGCCCGACAGGAACTGTGTGAGGTGGAAGGTGACCTCTCCATGCCTTCTGCTCACCCACGTGGATACGGACGGGATAAGCCGATGCGTCCATCTGCCTTTCTCCGTGGTGTCCCACTCACGTTGCCACCTTGCCAGCGATTCGGCTCTCGCAGCTTCCCGGATACCTCTCGTGCCTCTCCGGGTGTAGCGCACGGTGTCCTCCTCCAGTGTGATGCCGATGGGGATCATTCCGGCTATGACGCCAACTGCTTCCGACGAAATGGTCCTGTACGCGCTTGCAACCCGCATGGCCATCAGTCTCTGCGTTCTGTCGAGCAGCGCTCGATTTCGCTTCGTCCCCAGCGCCGTCCACCATACCGGTCCGCCGTACCTAAGTATGGACGTCGCGACACTTGCCAAGAGGCGGCGCCTACTGCTCCTGGGTCCAGCGTTGTTCGGCATCATCCTCGACAGTGCCATGATCGCCTTAGCCGCCTTCTCGCAGGCGTAATCGACGTGGCTGTTGAAGTTCAGCCGGTCATCCACCATCACCCCGAGGTACTTGAGCGCTCTCTTCGAGTGCACGACGTGTTCTCCAACGTGAATTTGGGCCTGCTGCACCTTCTTGTGGTTACTAACCAGCACCATCTCCGTCTTGTGGTGAGCGATCCGCAGCTTCACCTCGAGCATCCAGTTCTCGATCATTGCGATTGCCTCCATAGCCAGCACTTCGACCTCCTCGACATTTTCGCCGGTTACCGTCAGCACTATGTCGTCTGCAAAGCCCACAATCTCTACGCCGTTGGGTAGTCCCAGTGTCAACACTCCGTCATACATTCCATTCCACAGTGCTGAACCCAGAATGGATCCCTGTGGAACTCCCGCGGTAACAACAACGGTTTTTTGTCCATCGGCAGTGTCGTAGACCAGCACGCGGTTCTCGAAGTAGCTCTTCAAGATCATGCACAAATAGTCAGGCACCTTCATTTTGTGCAGCGCTGCTGCTATGGCCGCCCAGCTCGCACTGTTGAACGCGTTCTTGACGTCAATCGTGACTATTGCGCAGCAACGGTTCCCCCTGCGTTTTTTCCTCCGCGCTTCGTCGGCTTTCTCGACCACTTTCCGGATGGCGTCCACCGTGGATCTCCCTTTACGGAAGCCGAACTGCCTCGCTGCTAAGCCATGCTCGCTCTCCGTGTACTTGGTCAGCCGGTTAAGGATGATCCGTTCCAGAAGCTTTCCGAGGGTGTCCAGCAAACATATAGGCCTATACGATGATGGGTCCCCCGGTGGTTTGCCTGGCTTCGGCAGCAACACGAGCTTTTGAATCTTCCACGGGTCGGGGAAGTGTCCTTCGTCCAGGCATTCCTGCAGGACTGTTCGAAACCTGTCCGGGAATGCTAGAACCGCCGATTTCAGGGCGAAATTCGGGATTCCATCCGGACCGGGAGCTTTCTTCACCTTCAATCTCTTCGCTACTGCCACAAGTTCCTCGTTGGTGATCAGATGACCTTCGACGTTGCTACCCCCTTCGTCGTTGTACGGTGTAGGAGGCCATGTCGTTGGGTCATGTCTTGGGAAGAGCCCTTCCACAATGACCTTCAGCTTGTCGGGACACGTTTCAGCCACCATCGATGGGCCTCTGATCTTCGCCATCGCTACACGATATGCGCTCCCCCAAGGGTTTGCATCAGCGTCTTGGCATAACTCCTTGAAGCAGTTTGTCTTGCTGCATTTGATCGCTTTCTTGAGC
>NC_068937.1:63389042-63421542 GCF_016801865.2 Culex pipiens pallens | reverse complement strand
ATGTCCGGATCCATCATCCAATCCATCGTTGGTTAGATAATCGAAAGACCTTTCCTACGAGTCCATAACATTGAAGATCTGGCAACCCTGTATCAAGCTATGGCCACTTATGATGCCACTTATGAGCCCTTGAGTGATATGTGTGTTTTTTGTATTCCGGAACTTGACGAAATTAGACCAAATTTGTGTCCAAACCCATCATATCACATATCACCCATTGTTGGAAAAGAGTGAGGAAGGCACCAACCACATAGGTGGATTAAGTTAGTTTTTTCTTTAATTTTATTTTTTGTATTTTTTAATCCGGCTGAAACTTTTTTGGTGCCTTCGTGATGCCCAAAGAAGCCATTTTGCATCATTAGTTCGTTCAAATAATTTTCCATACAAATTTGGCAGCTGTCCATACAAAAATGATATGTGGAAATTAAAAAATCTGTATCTTTTGAAGACATTTTTTGATCAAAGTGTAAAATTTCGCCAAATCTGTAACTGCGAAATTGAAAGTAACGGTTATTTTAAGATTTTCAAGTTCTCATTTGATTAAAAATAGACATGTTGAATATTTTGAGCAAAGGCACCTCCAGCATACTTCCGCAACGTTTGATTACAGCGGCTGGAATACCATCAGGCCCAGCAACACCCAACTGGCAGTCGCATGATTGTGATGCATGGCGGCATGAAAGTATATCAGAATCTGCATGAAATCTGTCCTCATGCATTTTTTTTGCGATATAGGAGTATGATATTTTTGCCCGTTATCGACAATTATCGACATTACCGACGGCTTTTTGGTTGTATTTCCCAAAAAAAAAACCCTTGTCAGAACGAGGATTGAACCACCAACTTCTTGGTTATTGATCCGACACGCTACCACCGCGCCAAAGACGCTTGATGAAAAGTGAGTGAAAGAGCACCAACATATGCTTCTCTTTGGAGTGTTGCTCGGGGACGTGTCAGCATTATATGTGTTGGTGAGAACTGCAGATCGTTGAAATGTTTACACGCGCGCAAAAATGATCTAGGGGTTTGCTGCAAAAAATGTTATAAAATGTGACATTTTCTGCAGCATATCCACTGTTGCAGATTTTGAGATATATTTTTCCTTTGGGTGAACGAATGATGACTTCAGCTTTGCAGTCGCCTTGCGCAGCATACTTCCGGTGACGTCAAACGTGTCCACGCTTACGAGATTGGACGGAACAGCGTCGAGACAAGCAGGATCAATGTCGTTCTGGACATCTGGCTTATTAAAAACAGACGCGAAGTGCTCAGCGAACAGGGTACATTTTTCTTCTGAATTTGACGCTACACGACTTCCGTACACCATCGACGAGGGCAGACCGTTCTCTTTGTATTTAGTTTTTACAAATGACCAGAATTTATTCGGGTTTCGCTTGAGATCGCATTGTGTTTTGTGGACGTACTGCCTGTACCGGAGTTTGTTGTAACGCTTGTAAGTTGAACATGCCTTTTTGTACCTCCGCCGACAAATGGTACAGTGGTCATGAGAGTACTGACGTAAAGCTGCCGACCGAATCTTCTTTAACCATTTAAGGTGAGCGTCCGACCAAGGTGGTTTACGTGGTGGACGACGTCGTGGCGTCAGACGTTGTAGATGTAAGCGAACGATAATATCAAACTGTGTGACAGCATTATTAACATTCGTGCAGGTAAGAACGGGCGACCAGTCGACTGCAGTCCACGGCAGCCAGGTTGGTGCACATCGTTGCGAAGTCTTTTCTCCGGTAGTTGAGAGAATTTTGGTCAAAATCGTCTTGAAATGCAACGCGCTGCATAGCCTCCATTTCGAAACCAAACAGCGGGGTGGTGGGAGTCCAGAGGAACGAGTGGATCTTCAACAAAATGGACAGTTGGTAGCGATTCATCATCTGATATGAAAATAAGTCTGGATCTGGATCGGTTACAAATGGCCATACCGTCCAAAAGTGTTTCATGTGAAGCACGCTCAGTACGTTAACGAGCATGAGTTTCAGCTAAATCAGCCGTCGCGTAGCCTCTGCCATCATCACGCCAAACTAGATAACTTTGGTTGTAGTCTCCGGTTGCAATGATGATATCTTCTGATCGAGCAAGTTCACAAACTGTTGTCACAGAATTTATGTGCTTTTCCAGCAGATTATGCTCCAATCGTTTCTCGTACGGCAGGTAGAAAGCACAAATGTGAAGGTTGATATGTGCCAAACGTACCGTGACAAAAACTTGCTCGAGGATGTCAACCATTCCTTCTTTGCATACGGAAGAATCGAGTAGCCGCCTGACAGCAATCAATACACCACCTCCAACGATTCTTACACTGTTCCATATTTAATACTGACTTTTATTATCACTCTAATTTTATGGTTCCATTGTCGATTATTTACTGGTTCCAAATTTTAGTTCTTAATGGTTCCAAATTTCAATCTGACTTTTGACTCTAATTTTATGGTTCCATTGTCGATTATTTACTGGTTCCAATCTTAGTTCTTAATGGTAACTCTGATTTTATGGTTCCATTGTTGGTTCTTTACTGGTTCCTCTTAGTTCTTTAATGGTTTTTAATATGACTTGTATTTTAATATATATTATTTAAGGTTCCAAATGTTAGTTTAATGGTGTATTAAATTGAAGTCAAAATGAAATTTGGAACCATTAAAGAACTAACTACGATTTGGAACCAGTAAAGAAGCGACATTGGAACCATAAAATTAGAGTCAGATTGAATTTTGGAACCAGTAACCAGAATAGCCACGATTTACAGCGTAAACATGATATTCGTCCCCGAACAGTTGCATAAAAGTGACCAGCCAAGTCTCAATTAGGATTATTACATCAAACTCCAATTCGCTGCAGGCAAGAAAGAATTCATCGATTTTGCTTTTGAGGCCTCGCACGTGCTATAATATACAGAGAGCGGCTTTAAGCTAGAGTTCGGCGGAATTAGTTGTACTGGCGGATGAACTTCCGGTGGGTCGCTCGAGCACCCGTGTTGCGAAGTCATGGAGAGTTGTTGACTGAAACTGAGAGACACATCAGGGCAAGCATCAATATCAGCTGAACGTGAATACTCGCCAGAGAACAGATTCTGGATGACTCCGTTTCCGGTGCCGAACACTGGGCCGGGACGACTTGGATGGCAGGAACAGTGTTGTTGATTGCAGCAGAGCGGTGGCACGACTGTGTTGGTGGATCGGGAGTCATCCATAGCGCGATAAGTCGAGCGTCCCGGATCAGCATGTTCAGCATCATTGTCGCGAATCGCTGTTGTTGTTGTTGCATGGCGTGGACTGAAATTCGGGAGTACATCAGGGCGAGCAATGTCATCAGGAAGGTACAGGTACTTGCCAGAGTTCCCAGTGTGGATGGCTCCGTTTCCGGTACCGAACACAGGGCCGGGACGACTTGGATGGCAGGAACAGTGTTGTTGATTACAGCAGAGCGGTGGCGCGACTGTTTCGGTGGATTGGGAGCCATCCATGTCGCTTTTGAACGAGCTTCCCGGGTCAGCCTGATTTCCGCTGCAGCCGCTAGAGTGACCCGTTGTAGGTATTGTAGATCGTTGACTGAAACTTGGGAGGACATCAGGGCGAGCAAGTAAATCAAAACGAGACGTGTACTTCTCTGAGTTCTCAGTTTGGATGACCCCGTTTCCGCGACCGGACACAGGGCCGGGACGGCTTGGATGGCAGGTACAATTGGCAGGAACACCGCAGAGCGATGGCGCGACTGTGCCGGTGGATCGGGGGTCATCCCTAATTCTGTATAACGTGCGTCCCGGGTCAGCAGTAACAGCAGCAGGATGGTTTCGAGACGATGATGGTAGAACGGCAGCGGTCAAGTGATGAGGTTCAGTGATGAGTTTGCGACAGCGAGGTGGACTATAACAAAATGATATGCTACTAAGAGCAACCTTACCAGCGTGAGTATTAGGCAGGTTTTAAGGTTTTGTAACGCGTGATAGTAACTTTGCTCCCACACCGGTCGTTGCCAAATGCGTTGCTAAACTAAAACGTAACGCCTCGGTTGGGAGCGAGTTACCATATTTGGCAACACGCTAGCAACGCAACTAAAACTTTGAACTGTCAAAGTTCAAAACAAACTAGATAGAGTTTGGCTTGATTTTTTTTCGGGTTTTGTCGGTGATTGCGGATTGAAGTGTTCCGGCGGAAAAATATTACTTGGTTCGACGGAATATGCAGTTTGAATTGTCCGCGCGTGACTTCGGTGGCCCCAGCTCCTGGAACCAACAGGATGAGGTGGAATAAGCAGCTATTTTGAACCGGCCACAGCGGATTCAACTTCTCACCTGGCAGGGCACTTCCGTGTTTTCAAATCACGCAGCGAGTTGAACACAATAACGGCCACGCAGCGCAGAATGAAGGACCGCAGAGGTGGGGTACGTACGCCGACGAAAACATCTGGAGGTACGGCGGTCGGGACCGGTACTGGCCGCAACGTTAGAGTTTGCTCCGACCGGAGCAGATTTGTGACGAATGTCATCTTGGACGTGAAACGCGAGTTTGCTTCCAGATTCCAGATCGTTCCAGATTTCTATGACCCAGAAATGTTTTTGGCTGCCAAAATTCGGAATCTTGACCGATTTTGGATGTCTTGGCCGCAAATGAAAGGTTAGAACGTCTACTTTGCGGTTTTTGGCCACTGTGGCCACCGGGAACCTGCTACAACCGAAAAAAGTCCTTTTTGTGGCCCCGACTTTGAGGACCTGTATCTCCGGAACGATAACACATAGCGGGTTGCTTCCAGTTGCATTTGACGAGTTATAACCTCAACTTTAAGCTCCCGTAGAGATTATTTGTCAAAAGTGGACACCGGTTCCGTTAACCCGGAACATCCGAAAAACATGATTTTTACAGCTTTTGTTATAAAATCAACACATTAGTAATTTTTTTCAACCGGATTTTTTTGTGAATTATTACATACGTACACAACATACTACCCCTGACTGTTTGGGATCGTTCCGGCCAACTGTGGCCAATCCGGAACCGGTTCCAGGGTACCACCAAAACGGTTCCAATAATGGTATCGCTAGAAACCCATCATGTTGCATATCAAACTTCATGAAATTGAAAATTATGACCATCTAAGGTCATGCCGATATCCTCTGACCCAACCTGGTTACACCGGAAGCGGTTACCAGTGGCCAGTGGGGGACACTTCCGGAGTATGCAAAGAACCCTACCATGCGACGTATCAAACTTCATGCAATTGAAAATTATGACCATCTAATGTCATGCCGCTATCCTCTGACCCAACCTGTTCACGCCGGAACCGGTTACCGGTGGCCACGGGGGGACACTTCCGGAGTATGCAGGGAAGCATATCATGCGACAAATCAAACTTCATGAAATTGAAAATTACGACCATCTGAGGTCATGCCGATATCCTATGACCCAACCTGGTCACGCCGGAATCGGTTACCGGTGGCCACTGGGGGACACTTCCTGAGTATGCTGGGAAGCAAATCATGCGACATATCAAACTTCATGAAATAGCAAATAATGACCATCTAAGGTCATGCCGCTATCCTGTGACCCAGCCTGGTTACGCTGGAACCAGTTGCCGCTGGCCACTGGGGGACAATTCCGGAGTATGCAAGGAAGCATATCATGTGACATATCAAACTTCATGAAATTGCAAATTATGACCACCAAAGGTCTTGCCCACGTCCAAGCTTCCCTGCACCGTGCGGTACACGCGGTTCACTTGTACCTCGGTTTTGCTTTGCGCCTGCTTTGTTCGGTTTACACCCGTACCCGACTCTCTCGAGCCGAGGGTATTTTGGTTCAACGTACCAGCGCACCACGACAATCTCGGCTCGTCGCCTCGGTTGTGTGTCTGGCACTCACCCGAGGCATGAACCCAACGTATGAACCAAGGTGCTTCACTCGGCACGAGCCGAGGTACGTGCCGTGGTACGCGCTGGCGGTACAAACCGGTTTCAATACCACGGCGCGTACCACGGCACGCTGGGTTCATGAGATTGTCGTGGTGCGCTGGTACGATGAACTGAAATACCAACACACAATGGGATCAGGCTCGTACCGAAGCTAGAAAACCAAACCCGCGGTGTGCGTTGGCACTGGCGCATGGGAAGCTTGCCCACGTCTTTTAATCCAACCTGGCCACTGGGAGACAATTGCTGATGGCGATGTCCTCCGTCCCATCCTGATTAATTTGGAACCGAAAATGGGTTGGGAATGGAGGAAATTTGTGGAATATGCAAAGAACCAAGTTTGAAGTTTCTTCTCGAACCTAAGATTTAGAAGGTTTCAATGGGAAGAGCTCCAAATCCTTCTTATTTTCCAAGGAACCTTCCATCCCAGGGTTCGGACTGACGACCTTTGGATTGGGAGTCCAACCGCCGCCAGGGACTCCACCGGAGGAGGCTTGGTTTGGAGTGTTGTTTGTACTTATAGCAGGGAGAAAACTCCTACACCTGGAATGATCAAATAACCGTACAACAACTGAGGCTGGAACCGACGTTCTACTTCCCCATCCGATAGAAGGTGTGATGACACATTACTCGTCTTAAGAAATGTGAACGGGGTCGGGGACTGGGATCGAACCCAGGCCGGCTGGGTGAGAGCAATCACACTAGCAGCTACACAACCGAGCCCGATTACCATTCCGGAACCATTTCATTGATGGCGGTTTGAATTTTCTGTAGTAGATAAATTTAGTTGAACCTTCCAAAATTACCTAACTTACAGACCCTCCGGAAGTGTCCCCCAGTGGCAACCCGTATCCGGTTCCGGAGTGACCAAGTTGGGTTATAGGATATCGGTATGACCTTAGATGCTGATAATTTTTAATTTCATGATGTTTGATACGTCGCGTGATATGTTTCCTTGAATTCTCCGGAAGCGTCCCCCACTGGCCACCGGTAACCGGTTACGGAGTGACCAGGTTGAGTCAGAGGATATCGTCATGACCTTAGATGGTCATAATTTTCAATTTCATGAAGTTTGATATGCAACATGATGGGTTTCTAGCGATACCATTATTGGAACCGTTTTGGTGGTACCCTGGAACCGGTTCCGGATTGGCCACAGTTGGCCGGAACGATCCCAAACAGTCAGGGGTAGTATGTAGTGTACGTATGTAATAATTTACAAAAAATCCGGTTGAAAAAATGTACTAATGTGTTGATTTTATAACAAAATCTGTAAAAATCATGTTTTTCGGATGTTCCGGGTTAACGGAACCGGTGTCCACTTTTGACAAATCATCTCTACGGGAGCTTAAAGTTGAGGTTATAACCCGTCAAATGCAACTGCAAGCAACCCGCCATGTGTTATCGTTCCGGAGATACAGGTCCTCAAAGTCGGGGCCACAAAAAGGACTTTTTTCGGTTGTAGCAGGTTCCCGGTGGCCACAGTGCCCAAAACCGGTTCTGCCAGTCGGAATCGCAAAGTAAACATTCTAACATTTTATTTTCGTGATCAAATATATGGGAAAACTTTTATTAAAATCACCAAACAAAATAATTCAGTAACCACCGGTAAGGTTGCCGGGTAGTAAATTGACAACCTAATTTGGCAACGACCGGTGTGCGAGTGGGTGACTAAACTAAAATAGAAGCGTTACGGGTTAATAAAATAGCAACAATTTCCGCAACGCACCGGTAATGATGCTCTAAGAGCATCGTTACCGGTGCGTTGCGGAAATTGTTGCTGTTCTATTAACCCGTAACGCTTCTATTTTAGTTTAGTCACCCGGTTCCACACCGGTCGTTGTCAAATTAGGTTAGAAATTTACACCTGGCAACCAGTGGTTGCTGAACTACTTGTTCGGCTGCACAGCAAAAAATCGGATGGTAAAATCGCATGCAAAAGCATGCACATCACCTTTGTAAGAAAAAGCACTTAAAATTACACTTTGCATGTACACCATAAAACGTGTAATATTACACTCTTGGTTATTTTGGCTTTGGGATTGGTTATTTTGGCTTTGGGATAGGTGTCAAATTGCTCTGCCTATAAAGTAAATGTCAGATTTTAAATTTGATTGATAATAAATTTATTTTACATCCATATTTGTATTTACAATACGATTAATTGATCATGCGCTTGGTCTTGATTGTAGTTCTAATCGCATCTGGTGACCATCTGGTTGTTAATCTCAGCAACCCTGGGTGTTAAAGCTGGCGGTATGTTCCGGTGGTAACCGTATCGAAAACGGTCGGTTACAGATCAGGATTTTGCTGGGAAACGTGGCCTCGGCGATGGGGGTCGTGTTGGACAACATGCAAACGGCGCGCGGCACTCTGGCCGCCCATCCGGTGGGGCACCTGCTGACGAACTTGAACGTGCGCTTAGTTTAGATGGTAGCGAACTTCTTGACGAATCGGTGAACAGACGCTCTGAATCCGCCTTCCCTTCGCATTTGTTTCGTTCTGGGACAGATTCGGTTATTTTGCGGTTTTTTACCAGCTTTAACTCCTTCAAGACGTTCTCATCATGAGCATGAGCATGAGCATGAGCATGGTTGACTGCCAATGAGCTGCTACTCCGTTATTGACGGATCAGCTGAAGTTATACAATGAACCAACAGATGATTAGTGGGAGCTAATCATCCTCACTGTATAACCCCTGAAGATCTCTGCTTCAAGTCAATACCGGCGCCCCCCCAAGGAGATGCAGTTCAACAAAGGTAGGAATGTTAGTCCGATAGTTGAAGTTGCAGACTCATCAGACACAGAGTTTGTCGCTCTATACCTGTTGACACCGCATGAGACCGTTGAATCCACAGCATCTCCTTCAAGCATCACGGGAAGTGGGGGAATTGTGTTAGTAGGGGAAGGAAAGGGAAGGTCAGGATTCATCTTGGTAGATGATATGACCAGAAAGTGAAACATAATCGTTGCCTTCCGAACTACGACGCTTTAAGAAGGACTTTTCACATCTTACCGCCGGCGTGCCATCCGAGCAACGATGCTATGGGAAGGACTTTCAAAATTAAATGTTATTGTATTTATCGATTTATTCGGCGACGTGCAATTTTAAATAGATCAGGGAAACATAATCGTTGCCTTCTGAGCTACGACGCTATGAGAAGGACTTATCAATTCCTCAATCGCGATTTTTCACATCTACCGCCGTCGTGCCATCCGAGCAACGATGCTATGGGAAGGACTTTCAAAATTAAATGTTATTGTATTTATCGATTTATTCGGCGACGTGCAATTTTAAATAGATCAGGGAAACATAATCGTTGCCTTCCGAGCTACGACGCTATGAGAAGGACTTATCAATTCCTCAATCGCGAATTTTCACTTCTACCGCCGGCGTGCCATCCGAGCAACGATGCTATGGGAAGGACTTTCAAAATTAAATGTTATTGTATTTATCGATTTATTCGGCGACGTGCAATTTTAAATAGATCAGGGAAACATAATCGTTGCCTTCCGAGCTACGACGCTATGAGAAGGACTTATCAATTCCTCAATCGCGATTTTTCACTTCTACCGCCGTCGTGCCATCCGAGCAACGATGCTATGGGAAGGGCTTCCAAAACTAAATGAAAGTGAATATACACACGACGACGTGAATCCCTTTTTCAATGAAATCCAGAAATCTCCACCACTTTCTCGCGGATTCTCGCGCGCGACGTCACACACCGATCCCCCCGACGAACACCACACGACTAATGGCCCAACTTCCAAGGCCTTGACCCGAACTTCTTTTCAATGATTCCAGAATCTTCCACCACTTTCTCGCGGATTCTCGCGCGCGACATCACACACCGATCCCCCCGACGAACACCACACGACTGATGGCCCAACTTCTAAGGCCTCGACGCGAACTTCTTTTCAATGAATTCCAGAAATCTTCACAACTTTCTCGCGCGTCGGGTCACACACTGATCCCCCCGACGAACACCACACGACTGATGGCCCAACTTCCAAGGCCTCGACGCGAACTTCTTTTCAATGGTTCCAGAATCTTCCACCACTTTCTCGCGGATTCTCGCGCGCGACGTCACACACCGATCCCCCCGACGAACACCACACGACTGATGGCCCAACTTCCAAGGCCTCGACGCGAACTTCTTTTCAATGGTTCCAGAATCTTCCACCACTTTCTCGCGGATTCTCGCGCGCGACGTCATACACCGATCCCCCCGACGAACACCACACGACTGATGGCCCAACTTCCAAGGCCTCGACGCGAACTTCTTTTCAATGGTTCCAGAATCTTCCACCACTTTCTCGCGGATTCTCGCGCGTGACGTCACACACCGATCCCCCCGACGAACACCACACGACTGATGGCCCAACTTCCAAGGCCTCGACGCGAACTTCTTTTCAATGGTTCCAGAATCTTCCACCACTTTCTCGCGGATTCTCGCGCGCGACGTCATACACCGATCCCCCCGACGAACACCACACGACTGATGGCCCAACTTCCAAGGCCTCGACGCGAACTTCTTTTCAATGGTTCCAGAATCTTCCACCACTTTCTCGCGGATTCTCGCGCGCGACGTCATACACCGATCCCCTCGACGAACACCACACGACTGATGGCCCAACTTTCAAGGCCTCGACGCGAACTTCTTTTCAATGGTTCCAGAATCTTCCACCACTTTCTCGCGGATTCTCGCGCGTGACGTCACACACCGATCCCCCCGACGAACACCACACGACTAATGGCCCAACTTCCAAGGCCTTGACCCGAACTTCTTTTCAATGATTCCAGAATCTTCCACCACTTTCTCGCGGATTCTCGCGCGCGACGTCATACACCGATCCCCCCGACGAACACCACACGACTGATGGCCCAACTTCCAAGGCCTCGACGCAAACTTCTTTTCAATGGTTCCAGAATCTTCCACCACTTTCTCGCGGATTCTCGCGCGTGACGTCACACACCGATCCCCCCGACGAACACCACACGACTAATGGCCCAACTTCCAAGGCCTTGACCCGAACTTCTTTTCAATGATTCCAGAATCTTCCACCACTTTCTCGCGGATTCTCGCGCGCGACGTCATACACCGATCCCCCCGACGAACACCACACGACTGATGGCCCAACTTCCAAGGCCTCGACGCAAACTTCTTTTCAATGGTTCCAGAATCTTCCACCACTTTCTCGCGGATTCTCGCGCGTGACGTCACACACCGATCCCCCCGACGAACACCACACGACTAATGGCCCAACTTCCAAGGCCTTGACCCGAACTTCTTTTCAATGATTCCAGAATCTTCCACCACTTTCTCGCGGATTCTCGCGCGCGACGTCACACACCGATCCCCCCGACGAACACCACACGACTGATGGCCCAACTTCCAAGGCCTAACTCCTTCAAGACGTTCTCATCACAATAATTATTCAATTATTTACCTCCACTCCCCAGTAAGAAATACGGGGCCGATCGGGTCTGATCGTCAGAGCGACGATCAGTCCTACAGGGGCCGATGCGGGTCTGATTTTGAGACACGCATCAGACCCGAATCAAGGTATTTTGCACCCGAAACGTCAACATGTCAAGGTTGTTCGAACATCGCGAGAGGCCTACATGCGGGGCCGATGTAAGAACGACGTAAAGGTGGAAAATCGGACGCGCATCAACCTCTCTTTTTAGGTTCTTCTTCTTCTTTTTCTCACATCTGTCATCTGTTTTATTTGTTCGGATTGAAAGTTTGTTGCTGTTGTTTATGTTTTCATTAATTTTTTTCGTTTTTCTCCAATTTACATTGATTTGGTGGACCTTAAACTGCAGTGACTTTGTGCCATGGTTCTTTGCAAACTCTGGAGGCTAGCTGGTTCCTCTCGGTAGTCGTGCTTGATGTTCCGGAGTGTCTGGTTGCTCAGAGGGGTTGGCCCTCTTTTCCGCCGGTTCCAATCTGAGTGATTTTGGACAGGACGTAAACTGTGGCTGTGACGGCATGACTGTTAGAGACCGGATCAAGGATGGTTGGCTTGTTTTCCGTCCTTTGGCTGCCGGGGGTTCCGCCGTGCTACCTGCTGGACTGCTAGGGGAGATCCCAGCCGGGGGATGCCAGGAAGCCGGGCGGTGTTGATGCGCTGTGGAGAATAACCAAGTTTATTTATGTTTTAGATAAAGAGATGTTAACTCACCACACAAAAGCTGTCTACAGGTTCCCTCGCCTCGCCGGGATGGGTCACTATTCGCTTTTTTGCTGCTCGATTGGCCAGTTTCGGCAGACTCGTCCTTGAAGGCACCATGGAAGAGATGGTCCAGGCTTTGGGGTTAGTACGTTCCGTGGCGAAGCAGAAGTATTCGTCGTCCACCTTTTTGATCTCGAACAGACCGGTACCGTTCCCTTCCTTCTTGGTGAGTTCCTCCGTTTGGTTAACGATGGTTGGCGTGCTAATACCCGGTGTCTTTGGTTTTATGAAGCTGGCGAATCGCCTAGATTCCGGCATTCAACAAGAAGTGGTGGGCCAGATCGGAGACGCCTTTCTCGGAGAAAAAAAAGCCCGGCTTGAGGGCAATCAAAACGATACACATCTTGGCCACACTTTCCTCCATCAGCAGCTTGCTAAAGTCGGTCCACTCGTCGATCTTGGTGCGACCAATCTCGGCATCATGACCGTCTCCACCGCATCCAGCGCAACCAACGGTCGATGAACTTGGTTCCTATAAAAGATTTGACCACCTCCTCAGTTTGTGTCGTAGACGGTGCTTTGCGCCGGATGGCCGGTGCCGCTTTGGGCATATCCATCTTCAGAACCTGGAAGAGGAAAACTTAGTTTGGGTCGAGAAATGTAAAGTATAACTGTTTTACCCAAGCTCCCGCAGCACAGATTCCGCTGCCATCCACTGCTCCTGGACCATCTCCAAGTGGTACAGTTGCACCTCGGCGTCCAGTCCACGAGTCCGGCGCCGGCGTGGCCATTCTGTTGCGAAGGTGGTGACGGTTGACAGACGATAGATGGTGGGTCGCTGAACGACAATCTCCGGATCCAAGAACGGAGCCGCCGCCAACGAATAGTCCCGCCGGTGATCATCGTGATCCCGTGCTGGACTTACTGCTACTGGTTGGCCAACCTTGGAGGATACATTTAACCGTGAAGTCCGCGATCGCCTACTCTTCCGCCTCCTCCGTACGAGTCACAATATCTACCACCCGACTGCGTTGGCGAATAGTTTGATCCATGAGAGTGATGATTTTTCGTACCGCTGCCGCTATCGCCCGAGACGCTGTACTGTTGTATCCGCCTCTGCCGCCACTGTTGTTTCGCATTCAAACACCACGATTGTCTCGGTCGTCGTTCATCGGTCCCACAAACACGGGCCGTCCGACGGTGGCAGATACATAAACGGTACCATCAGCGCACGGAACAGCAGCGGTAATGGAGCTTGTTGTTGTTGGTGCTGTTTGGCCCGTTCAGTCCGGTGGCGTTGTCAGCGTTGCCGCCGCGTTTCGGTTGAAAACCAGCGATTTGAACAGCGCCATGTGTTGTCATTCCTGCAGCAGATTTATCTTCGGGGACGGATTTAAGCCCTTATCGGAAGGTGATAATTGTTCAGCTGATGGAGATAGTTTTTTTTATTCTGGTGCAACTCCAGAACCCACTTTCTGGAGGTGGCTCAAAATTATTTGACCTGAAAGAAAAAAAAGTTTTTTTTTGTTACCTAAGTTCCCGAAAAAAAGGGTTCCTCTGCCACCAGCTGGGCCATCTCCAAGAGGAACAGTTGCGAGGCTAAAAAGATCCGACTCCGGCTTCGAATCCACAGCTCTGGAGTACCGGCAGTCTAAGCACGTCTCAGTTTAAATTTAACGGTAAAGAAAATAAGAAATGCTCAGGCAATTCGGGACCGATTCCGGCTAATCTGGAACGTGCAACATTTTTTCCAGCCGTGCCAAGGGCAGCGTTGTTCCGAGGACAATTTCAGGGTCATGACCGGGCCAGTTTATGCAGTGTTGCTTTCTTCGTCATTTGCAAGATCATGGCTGTCCCGAGTGGCATTTCCGAATATCAGTTGGGACAAAGTTCCAGGAACGTGGACCGGTTCCGCTTGGTCTTTTTTTTGGGAGTGATAGTGCAACATCTCATCCGTCCTTCCGAGGGTACTCGCAAGGACGTGGCCTTCCTTCGAGTCTGTATCCGAGTAACGTCGTTCTTGCCGATGGATGCTGATTGTGCAGTTGCAGTCCTTGACCCTTGAAGATCCCGGGCCTCCGTCTTCACCCTTCTTACTGTTCAGCTGCTGCTCCAACTCCAGCAGCTTCCTGGCCGCGGTCCATGAAAGAAGCCGCCGCCGACGAAAAGTCTTGCCGATGATCGTCATGATCCTGGTGCTGGTCTCGTTGCTGCCGTGTGGCCTCATTTGTCCGCGATGTCCGCGACAGCCTCGTCACTGAGCGAGTTGTGGCGCTATAACCACGGCAAATAGTGTCCAGGCATTTGTGGAAATACAGTGTCCCATCCTCGAGGGTCCCGGAGCACCAAAACTTCTTAGCTGGTGGCTTCCAACGATTTATTGCTTCTACAAACAGGAACGTGAGCGGGGGATCCCCACGTTTCTTCCTCCCCTGTCGATTCAGAAATGTGTTGTTGTTTGAACATTCGTGTTCAAACTCAATCCAATTCAAAGAATCATCTTTGTGGTAAACTTTACGCAGTTGGCCTGGCCGCTTTAACGTTTGTGATGTTTCAAAGCAATTTATTGCATTGGGCACTGCAATTGTTAATAATGACAAGAGGATGCTAGGCGTTAATCAATCATCAGGCATTTTCCAGGATGCCCTCGAAAGACTGGCTGCGCTAGGGTTAGATTAGATTAGATTAGATTAGATTAGATTAGATTAGATTAGATGTCCGCGACAGCCTCGTCACGATATTCACCACACGGCTGCGTCGGTGAATAGTTTGGTCCATGTGATCGATGATGATTCGTGCTGTTGTCGCTGCCGCCCGAGACATTCGGTAGCATACTGTTGTATCTGCCTCCGCTAACACTGTTGTTACGTACTCCACGATTGTCCCGGTTGTCGTTCATCGGTCCCGACGGAGGTGGACCGTTCGAAGGAGGCGGTGGCGATCCGAAACTTCCACTTGGGCCTCCGCTGCCATCTGCGCACGTAATAGCGGCGGTAACGAAGCTTGCTGCTGTTGGGGCCCGGGCCTTGTTTGATTGCTGTTTGTTTCATATCGGACACTGACTCGCTTGGCTACTGCTAGCTCGTATTGGCCGCAGCCTGCTTGTTTAGCCTTATCTCGACAGATTTGCTGCCTTCGTGGGACGCCACTGGAGTCGGCCGCATGGAACGATTGTGCTGCTTGCGAATGTCGACGTCAGCCAGATTAACTTCCGGAATTTTTCCGGCTGACGCAATGCTTATGTCCATCTTGCCACTATCGCGGACGGTACCTCACTTACGTTAAGTCGGGATTCAGTTGATGTGATGATTGCTGTCACGGAACCATTATCATAAGCTACTTTGTAACGACGAGTAATATGCCGGGTGGCGGCTGGTTTCGTCTTGGGTGAAACAAAGTATCCTGCGTGACACGACACCGCGGCGTTTGGCAACAACATTTCACATTCACCTCGTTCAAAGAGATGGCACACAGCACGGCATTTTCCGGTTGAAAATCTGCAGCTGAACCATGTTGGAGACTCTCCGGGAGGTCGGTTCAACCGTCGTTTCCATTGAAGTGGTTCTGATGTTTAGCGGAAGATCCGTGTTGGAACGCTTGTTATGGACAAGTGCGAGGATCGAGTATTTCACCCGTGCCGAAACTGTCCTTCGAACCTGTTCCAAAAAGCGTTTTTTCAAGGGCACTTGCAGGGTGGCGAACGTCCGTCGGGACTGATCAGTACAGCGACGTTCTGATGGAATTTGCAGGGCCATGATCGTCCCGCGTGCCATTTCTGGACGGTATCAGCTAAAAAGGCTAAAAAGAGAGAAAAAAAAGAAATTATTACACTGAGATCAGCTATTGTAATGTTTTGCTTTAAAAACCAAATCACCTGGCGGTCATGTTCTCGCGCACGTCCAGGTTTATGAACCGGAAAACGGAATCGCCGGAGGTTCGCGACCGGCAGTGGACTTTACCTTTTTGCTGATACCTTTTCCCTGAAATTGAAAAAAGTAGAGTAAAAGTTTACAGCAAACAAAAAAAAAAAACAAACTATAAATTACCTTTAAAATCAACTCCCTACTAACCAGGGGAGAATCTGCGGGTGTTACTTGGCCTGCCGATTCCACCTACAACCCGGAACAAACCCGGAAAAGCAGACAACCAAATTTTCGCGATGGAGCAAACTTGCTCGCCATGTTGTTTTTTTTTCGTTTGACAGAACTGCCGAAAAATTCGCAAACATGAATGAGCGAGATAGCATGCTTAGCGAAACTTCGATGAAAACACAAAGCATGCTTTCTCTTTCACTCTAACGCGCAGCATACAGTTCATCGAATTTTTCTAAAAACATCGTTGCCTTACAAAACATCGTGGGTTTACGGACTTTCGATCTAGGTCTCTAAACAACCGGAACTGCAGCTTTTGACCACAGAAAAATCGAAATTTTGCCGCTCCATAAAATCTTTGTTTTGATTCGATGGCGGATGGGAGCAACTTTTGACAGGTCAACAGTAGACAAGACGCGAATGCGATATTACACAATTTGGGTGTACAAGATCTTAGGCAAAAGTTCAAAGTGGCGTTCTGCAATAACTATGTAATATTACATAAAAATGATTACACAAAGCAGTTTTACACGCAGTCATTTTACTACTTTTTTTGCTGTGCACAGCAAAAAATCCGATGGTAAAATCGCATACAAAAGCATGCACATCACCTTCGTCAAAAAAGACACTTAATATTACACGCTGCATGTACAATTTTTGTAAACACAAAAAAAAGTTGCACCGACGGGACTCAAACCCAGCACCTACAGTAAGGACTGGCGCCTTAGCCCGCTCGGACATCAGACCGATGCAAAATGGAACGTATATGTGAGCTTGAAATTTCGGTCAAGTAGGTTTCCCATACTGATGGGCTACATATTTCAGGGTGTAATATTACACAGAATTTCATAAAATAATGCAAAATTTATTTTACACCCAGGCCTTTTACATGCAGCTGAATTACTACTTTATTTGCTGTGTGGTCCGCCAGCGGGTCGCCCCAGATCCGCCCCCTATATGAAGTTCATCCGCCCAAAAAGAACCAAACACCAGAGGCGTCGCGTCCACCTGTTCAACCTGTTCATAGGACAGGTGATCATTTTGATTTCTTTTTGAAGAAACAATTAAAATATGTTCATCAAAATAATTGAACGAACATGCCAACTCTTCTTGGAATAATGAAACAGCCAAGCGCATTCGTATCATAATTGCATGCTTCAGCTGGTCATCCGTGACCGTCTTTCGCTCAAGTCTGTAAATGGAGCATTTCATTGGACCGCCTGGCGTGCAAACAGATCATGATGGACATCCTCGCCCAAATGGGGTACGCACATCTGCACGTGGACGTGTCGGCTGAAGGCTTTCGTATCAACTTAATTCCAACATTGTTTTCATAAATGTAAGTATTCAATGTTATTTATTTCTTTTAAAATCCCGCAGAGCTAAAATCACAATCTACATTCTCAGTGAGCCAGCACGTTTCGTGTTATTTCATATAGCTCCGTTGAATTTTAAATCTGATACTTCTTTTCTTGCTATCAGCTCATAGTAGTTTGGAATGATTTACTTTTGTGTCTAGATAGGGGAACTATACCCTTTCTCAGCCTATTTCTATTATCGGCCTATCAGCACTTTGATCATAAATTACAGCTTATAAAAAGTGTTTTTGACTGTTCCAAAGTAATAAATAGCTCAAATAAAAGTGAGCAAGCAACTCTCCATTGTTGAAACATCTGAAAATATTGATTTAATAGCAGAAACGGCAAAAGTGATGAGAATTGGTCGAACGGCTTAGTGTGATTAAAATGGGTATATTTCCCCTATCAAAAGTTCACCGTTTCAACCAACGTTGAGCTTCTGAAGCATTTGAAATTTACATCAGATTCAAAATTTAACGGGGTAAAAAAATTTTGGATTCGGTAAAATTACATCGATTTCATCGGAAAATTACACGTTTCGGAAGCGAAGTTTGTTCGGCAAGTTTACGTTAAATTTGATGTAAATTAGCATCATTAATGACGTGCACTTTTGGTACATCATAAATGATGTAAATTTACCCGATTTTTTTTCTGTGTATGCTTAAAAAGCCCATTTTGAAAATCGATGCAAAAATAAACGTTAAACGTCCAATCGATTGCACGAGTTTTTGTTAAATGAAAAATTTAATTTTCATCGATAATAATTATTTCCCTTCTAGTCTTTTTAGGGAAATTTTGAAGAGAAACGTAATATACAATTTTTTATGGCCTAATTGTTTTGGTCAGGAAACTAGAGCACGTGATTTCAGGATTAGAAGGGTCAACATCCGGAATCTTTTCTTAGTGAGATTTGAAAATAATGAATAATTTTTGCTCTAATCTAAGAGAACATAAAAGAAGTTCATTCTAAAGAAAACTCCAGGGAGAAACTTGTGGTTGGATTACGCCTCAAGTTTTGATTTAGTTTTTTTGTTATTGACAAAACAAGCTAATTATAGAAAACTACAATGTAAAAAGCATTTCAATTTAACATTTCTTAAAGAATGATCATTGCTGTAATTTAAAAAAGTTACTATTTCAATAAAAATCATGTGATCAACAATTCTCACAACAATATTGCTAACATCATCTAATTTCTCTTTATTATGAATAAAAGATATTTTTTAAATATAATTGAGCTAAAAACTTGAAATTACTTTAAAGATTGTTTGAACAGGTACACATTTTGGCCACGCGTCGCCTCTGCAAACACCTTGGCTCGCTTTCGATGCCCCTCTTATACACAATTCGTCCGCTTGTGAGGTTGGTCCGCCAGCGGGTCGCCCTCGATACGCTTCCCATATAAAGTTCATCCGCCCGAAGGCCAAACCGCCTTGGCCCGCCCTCGATTCGCCTTTCATACAAATTTCATCCGCACAAGCAGAATACCCGTTCAGGTTCCTTCAGGATTCTGATTGTGTTGTTTCAAGTTCATCTAAAACTGAACAAACACAAAGTGCGTTATATAGAAATGCAGATGTTTGTAGATTTTTGTGTGCTGAAATTTAGAAATAAAACAAAAGGGGAAAAAAATATTTTCAAGCACATTCGCTGCACATCCAGCTGAATTTTGTTCTCAATACATCTTACGTGCGTTGTTAGTTCATTGAGGTAAAATGAAGAAAAAAATAAAGAAACAAAAAAAATATTTATAAGCAAATTTGTTGCGAAGGTTTTTCATTTCCTGAAAATAAAATAATTCTTGACATGCAAAAACTAAATAACCGTAATCTGGGGTGAATCGGGACTACAGTCTGAATAGGGACAGCAGTTTTAGAGCACTTAACGAGGCACATCAGCCGGAAACCCGTCCTCGAGTTTTTTTTTCTAAAACTGGTATATCTCGAAAACTATAAAACATATCGATATGATTTTTGATTTAGCCCCTAGAGTTTTAATTTCTGAACAATTTGCAACTAAGCAAAACTATTTTTACAATACCATTGTTTCAATGTTGGGTCCGAGAGTTCAATGTTGCATGCTGTTTTTGCACTCTACATTTTGTTGTTTGATCGTGTAACCCCAACAGGGCAAAAACCACATTGTCAGTCCAAAAAAGGAAGTTGGTACGCGCTTCTCAAGACAATTATCTATTCATTGAATATAAATTTGTTTTGATATGAGTTTTCGTTTTTTTATAGTAAATATTCTTCAAAAAAATATTTTTATCCAGCCCAAATCATGCAACAGGCACGCGATAGGCAATTTTGCTGCATACAACAGAAGTGGCAACAGCGCGCCATGCTAGCCTGCTGCTCAGCACTCGGCCAGCACGCGGCACACAGCGAGAACAAAGGAGCCGAATAGGGCCGACTTCATATTTTTGTACGCTTTTAGGAAAATAAATATTGGACGACAAATATCTTTCATCTAATCTAATCTAATCTAACACAAACGCAGCCAGTCCGATGAAAGCATGCTGGAAAGTCTTGTCATTAGATTACGCCCCAAGCACTTTTCTTATCATTATTAATAATTGCAGTACATCCGAGAACACCCGAAAATGTATTGCAAAAATTAAAGCGGCCAGCCCTACTACGTTGTGTTTACCGCAGAGAGGATTCTGAGAACGGATCACATTTCACAGAATCTACAGGGGAGGAAGGATGCGTGGACATACCGTACCAAACGCTCCTGTTTACAGTTTCATTTGTGTTTTGTATGATGTGTTAAGTGTAAAATATAGTGTGATTATATAGTCAAATAAATATAATAATGCAATATAATGATCATTTAATAAAATCCCTTCACCTATATATAATAACCACGCACCCAAGCACACAAACAGTGGCACAAAAGAAATGAAAATGAGCATGCAAAAACAAGACAACGCGTCCCCGTGGTCAGCGCACTAATGATGCCATTATTTAATTATAATAACCACGCACCCAAGCACACAAACAGCGAAACAATAGAAATGAAAATGAGCATGCAAAAACAAGACAACGCGTCCCCGTGGTCAGCGCATTAATCCCCCCCTTCGAACCCGGCCCGAGCCGAGAGACAAAAACTTTGAAAAATATTTGCATCGGCCTTAAACATTAAACATTAAACATAAAAAAATATTAAAAATATCAAAAGAAATAAAAAAAAACATGAAAAACATCAAAACATTAAAAACATTTAAAACATTAAAAACATGAAAAACGTGAAAAACGTGAAAAACATGAAAAACATGAAAAACATTAAAAATATTAAAAACGTTAAAAACATTAAAAACATTAAACAAAACAATATAAAAATATCAAAAGAAATCAAAAACATGAAAAACATGAAAAACATGAAAAACACGAAAAACATGAAAAACATTAAAACATGAAAAACATTAAAAACATTAAAAACATTAAAAAAACATTAAAATCATTAAAACATTAAAAACATTAAAAACACTAAAAACATTAAAAACATTAAAAACATTAAAAACATTAAAAACATTAAAAAACATTAAAGACATTAAAAACATTAAAAACATTAAAAACATTAAAAACATTAAAAACATTAAAAACATTAAAAACATTAAAAACACTAAAAACATTAAAAACATTAAAAACATTAAAAACATTAAAAACATTAAAAAACATTAAAGACATTAAAAACATTAAAAACATTAAAAACATTAAAAACATTAAAAACATTAAAAACATTAAAAACATTTGAAACATTTAAAACATTTAAAACATTAAAAACATTAAAAATATTAAAAACATTAAAAACATTAAAAACATTCTTGGACGACAAATATCTTTCAACATATTTTTTCACTGAAATAATGCCAACAGTAAATTATGTAATAATATTTTACACTCTAATAAAATTTATTGATGTTCCATAGCGAGATGGGAGCGTACAATTCGTACTCGGCTAAGCATTTTCATTATGCAACCTGAAGAAAAAAAGTGAATGAAATTTTATGTAATAATAATGTAATTTGAAACTTCAAATAACACTGGTGATTTCAAAAATGAACAGTGTTTATTCTATTAAAAATTTTGATAATTTTGGTGGACTATTGACCCTATTTCTTCTCTGCTAACTTGCCGGCCCGGCTGGCCTCGGTGTGTGATTGTGTGTGCGTGTGTGTAGGCTTTGTTTTGATGCAATCATTGCAATCAAAAGCATGGTTTTGGATTTATTTTGGCATTCACGTCGTTATCGACTGGCAAAGAGAATGATCAACTTAGATAATTTTTACAAAATTACAAAATTACAAAATTACAAAATTACAAAATTACAAAATTACAAAATTATAAAATTACAAAATTACAAAATTACAAAATTACAAAATTACAAAATTACAAAATTACAAAATTACAAAATTACAAAATTACAAAATTACAAAATTACAAAATTACAAAATTACAAAATTACAAAATTACAAAATTACAAAATTACAAAATTCAAAATTACAAAATTACAAAATTACAAAATTACAAAATTACAAAATTACAAAATTACAAAATTACAAAATTACAAAATTACTAAATTACTAAATTACTAAATTACAAAATTACAAAATTACAAAATTACAAAATTACAAAATTACAAAATTACAAAATTACAAAATTACAAAATTACAAAATTACAAAATTACAAAATTACAAAATTACAAAATTACAAAATTACAAAATTACAAAATTACAAAATTACAAAATTACAAAATTACAAAATTACAAAATTACAAAATTACAAAATTACAAAATTACAAAATTACAAAATTACAAAATTACAAAATTACAAAATTACAAAATTACAAAATTACAAAATTACAAAATTACAAAATTACAAAATTACAAAATACAAAATTACAAAATTACAAAATTACAAAATTACAAAATTGCAAAATTACAAAATTACAAAAATTATAAAATTACAAAATTACAAAATTACAAAATTACAAAATTACAAAATTACAAAATTACAAAATTACAAAATTACAAAATTACAAAATTACAAAATTACAAAATTACAAAATTACAAAATTACAAAATTACAAAATTACAAAATTACAAAATTACAAAATTACAAAATTACAAAATTACAAAATTACAAAATTAAAAAATTACAAAATTACAAAATTACAAAATTACAAAATTACAAAATTACAAAATTACAAAATTACAAAATTACAAAATTACAAAATTACAAAATTACAAAATTACAAAATTACAAAATTACAAAATTACAAAATTACAAAATTACAAAATTACAAAAATTACAAAATTACAAAATTACAAAATTACAAAATTACAAAATTACAAAAATTACAAAAATTACAAAAATTACAAAAATTAAAAAATTACAAAATTACAAAATTACAAAATTACAAAATTACAAAATTACAAAATTACAAAAATTACAAAATTACAAAATTACAAAATTACAAAATTACAAAATTACAAAATTACAAAATTACAAAATTACAAAATTACAAAATTACAAAATACAAAATTACAAAATTACAAAATTACAAAAATTACAAAATTACAAAATTACAAAATTACAAAATTACAAAATTACAAAATTACAAAATTACAAAATTACAAAATTACAAAATACAAAATTACAAAATTACAAAATACAAAAATACAAAAATTACAAAATTACAAAATTACAAAATTACAAAATTATAAAATACAAAATTACAAAATTACAAAATTACAAAATTACAAAATTACAAAATTACAAAATTACAAAATTACAAAATTACAAAATTACAAAATTACAAAATTACAAAATTACAAAATTACAAAATTACAAAATTACAAAATTACAAAAATACAAAATTACAAAATTACAAAATTACAAAATTACAAAATTACAAAATTACAAAATTACAAAATTACAAAATTACAAAATTACAAAATTACAAAATTACAAAATTACAAAATTACAAAATTACAAAATTACAAAATTACAAAATTACAAAATTACAAAATTACAAAAATTACAAAATTACAAAATTACAAAATTACAAAATTACAAAATTACAAAATTACAAAATTACAAAATTACAAAATTACAAAATTACAAAATTACAAAATTACAAAATTACAAAATTACAAAATTACAAAATTACAAAATTACAAAATTACAAAATTACAAAATTACAAAATTACAAAATTACAAAATTACAAAATTACAAAATTACAAAATTACAAAATTACAAAATTACAAAATTACAAAATTACAAAATTACAAAATTACAAAATTACAAAATTACAAAATTACAAAATTACAAAATTACAAAAATACAAAATTACAAAATTACAAAATTACAAAATTACAAAATTACAAAATTACAAAATTACAAAATTACAAAATTACAAAATTACAAAATTACAAAATTACAAAATTACAAAATTACAAAATTACAAAATTACAAAATTACAAAATTACAAAATTACAAAATTACAAAATTACAAAATTACAAAATTACAAAATTACAAAATTACAAAATTACAAAATAACAAAATTACAAAAATACAAAATTACAAAAACGCAAAAATGCAAAATTACAAAATAACAAAATTAAAAAATTACAAAATTACAAAAATGCAAAAATGCAAAATTACAAAAATACAAAATTACAAAATTACAAAATTACAAAATTACAAAATTACAAAATTACAAAATTACAAAATTACAAAATTACAAAATTACAAAATTACAAAATTACAAAATTACAAAATTACAAAATTACAAAATTACAAAATTACAAAATTACAAAATTACAAAATTACAAAATTACAAAAATACAAAAATACAAAATTACAAAAATACAAAAATACAAATAAAAAAAATAATACAAATTAAACAAATAATACAAATAATACAAATAATAAAAATAATACAAATAATACAAAAAATACAAATAATACAAAAAATACAAATAATACAAATAATACAAATAATACAAATAATACAAATAATACAAATAATACAAATAATACAAATAATACAAATAATACAAATAATACAAATAATACAAATAATACAAATAATACAAATAATACAAATAAAACAAATAATACAAATAATACAAATAATACAAATAATACAAATAATACAAATAATACAAAAATACAAAAATACAAAAAAAAGTAAAAAAGTACAAAAGTACAAAAGTATATACAAATAATACAAATAATACAAATAATACAAATAATACAAATAATACAAATAAAACAAATAATACAAATAAAACAAATAATACAAATAATACAAATAATACAAAAAATACAAATAATACAAATAATACAAATAATACAAATAATACAAATAATACAAATAATACAAATAATACAAATAATACAAATAATACAAATAATACAAATAATACACAAAATACAAATAATACAAATAATACAAATAAAACAAAAAATACAAATAATACAAATAATACAAATAATACAAATAAAACAAATAATACAAATAATACAAATAATACAAATAATACAAATAATACAAATAATACAAATAATACAAATAATACAAAAAATACAAATAATACAAATAATACAAATAATACAAATAATACAAATAATACAAATAATACAAAAAATACAAATATAACAAATAATACAAATAATACAAAGAATACAAATAATCAAATAATACAAACAATACAAATAAAACAAATAATACAAATAATACAAATAATACAAAAAATACAACAAATACAAAAAAATACAAAAAAAAACATAAATACAAAAATACAAATAATACAAATAATACAAATAATACAAATAATACAAATAATACAAATAATACAAATAATACAAATAATACAAATAATAACAATAATACAAATAATACAAATAATACAAATAATACAAATAATACAAATAATACAAATAATACAAATAATACAAATAATACAAATAATACAAATAATACAAATAATACAAATAATACAAATAATACAAATAATACAAATAATACAAATAATACAAATAATACAAATAATACAAATAATACAAATAATACAAATAATACAAATAATACAAATAATACAAATAATACAAATAATACAAATAATACAAATAATACAAATAATACAAAAATACAAATAATACAAATAATACAAATAATACAAAGAATACAAAAAATCAAATAATACAAACAATACAAATAAAACAAATAAAACAAATAAAACAAAAAATACAAATTTCAAAAATTATACAAATAATACAAATAATACAAATAATACAAATAATACAAATAATACAAATAATACAAATAATACAAATAATACAAATAATACAAATAATACAAATAATACAAATAATACAAATAATACAAATAATACAAAAAATACAAATAATACAAATAATACAAATAATACAAATAATACAAATAATACAAATAATACAAATAAACAAAAATACAAAAATACAAAAATACAAAAATACAAAAATACAAAAATACAAAAATACAAAATTACAAAATTACAAAATTACAAAATTACAAAATTACAAAATTACAAAATTACAAAATTACAAAATTACAAAATTACAAAATTACAAAATTACAAAATTACAAAATTACAAAATTACAAAAATACAAAATTACAAAAATACAAAATTACAAAATTACAAAATTACAAAATTACAAAATTACAAAATTACAAAATTACAAAATTACAAAATTACAAAATTACAAAATTACAAAATTACAAAATTACAAAATTACAAAATTACAAAATTACAAAAATACAAAATTACAAAATTACAAAATTACAAAATTACAAAATTACAAAATTACAAAATTACAAAATTACAAAATTACAAAATTACAAAATTACAAAATTACAAAATTACAAAATTACAAAATTACAAAACAGCAATTGCATTATACAAATAATACAAATGAAACAAATAATACAATTAATACAAATGATACAAATAATACAAATAATACAAATAATACAAATAATACAAATAATACAAATAATACAAATAATACAAATAATACAAATAATACAAATAATACAAATAATACAATTAATACAAATAATACAAATAATACAAATAAAACAAATAATACAAA
This sequence comes from Culex pipiens pallens, assembly GCF_016801865.2. Taxonomy (NCBI): domain Eukaryota; kingdom Metazoa; phylum Arthropoda; class Insecta; order Diptera; family Culicidae; genus Culex; species Culex pipiens. The sequence goes on along the minus strand of NC_068937.1, from coordinate 63,394,855 downwards.
TAATACAAATAATACAAATAATACAAATAATACAAATAATACAAATAATACAAATAATACAAATAATACAAATAATACAAATAATACAAATAATACAAATAATACAAATAATACAAATAATACAAATAATACAAATAATACAAATAATACAAATAATACAAATAATACAAATAATACAAAAATACAAATAATACAAATAATACAAAAAATACAAATAAACAAATAATACAAATAATACAAATAATACAAATAATACAAATAATACAAATAATACAAATAATACAAATAATACAAATAATACAAAAAATACAAATAATACAAATAATACAAATAATACAAATAATACAAATAATACAAAAAATACAAATAATACAAATAATACAAATAATACAAATAATACAAATAATACAAATAATACAAATAATACAAATAATACAAATAATACAAATAATACAAATAATACAAATAATACAAATAATACAAATAATACAAATAATTTGTGGGTCTCGTGGCGCAGGGGTAGCGGCTTCGGCTGCCGATCCCGATGATGCTATGAGACGCGGGTTCGATTCCCGCCTTATCCACTGAGCTTCTATCGGATGGTGAAGTAAAACGTCGGTCCCGGTTTCTCCTGTCTCGTCAGAGGCGCTGGAGCAGAAATCCCACGTTAGAGGAAGGCCATGCCCCGGGGGGCGTAGTGCCAATAGTTTCGTTTTTTACAAATTATACAAATTATACAAATAATACAAATAATACAAATAATACAAATAATACAAATAATACAAATAATACAAATAATACAAATAATACAAATAATACAAATAATACAAATAATACAAAAAATACAAATAATACAAATAATACAAATAATACAAATAATACAAATAATACAAATAATACAAATAATAAAAATAATACAAATAATACAAATAATACAAATAATACAAATAATACAAATAATACAAATAATACAAATAATACAAATAATACAAATAATACAAATAATACAAATAATACAAATAATACAAATAATACAAATAATACAAATAACACAAATATTACAAATAATACAAATAGTACAAACAATACAAACAATACAAAGAATACAAATAAAACAAATAAATCAAATAATACAAATAAAACAAATTATACAAACAATACAAATAATACAAATTAAACAAATAATACAAATAATACAAATAATTCAAATAATTCAAATAATACAAATAATACAAATAATTCAACAAATACAAATAATACAAGTAATACAAATAATACGAATAATACAAATAATACAAATAATACAAATAATACAAATAATACAAATAATACAAATAATACAAATAATACAAATAATACAAATAATACAAATAATACAAATAATACAAATAATACAAATAATACAAATAATACAAATAATACAAATAATACAAATAATACAAATAATACAAAAAATACAAATAATACAAATAATATAAATAATACAAATAATACAAATAATACAAATAATACAAATAATACAAATAATACAAATAATACAAATAATACAAATAATACAAATAATACAAATAATACAATTAATACAAATAATACAAATAATACAAATAATACAAATAATACAAATAATACAAATAATACAAATAATACAAATAATACAAATAATACAAATAATACAAATAATACAAATAAAACAAATAATACAAATAATACAAATAAAACAAATAATACAAATAATACAAATAATACAAATAAAACAAATAAAACAAATAAAACAAATAATCCAAATAATACAAATAATTCAAATAATACAAATCATAAAAATAATACAACTAATGAGCAATTCTCTACAAAACCGGCCGATTTCGACCATTTTTATTTTTTGTATTTTTTGATTTGGCTCAAACTTTGTGGGGGCCTTCCCTATGACCAAAGAAGCCATTTTGCATCATTAGTTTGTCCATATAAATTTCCATACAAATTTGGCAGCTGTTCATACAAAAATGGTACGTAAATATTCGAAAATCTGTAACTTTTGAAGGAATTTTTTGATCATTTTGGTGTCTTCGGCAAAGTTGTAGGTATTGTTAAGGACTATTCAGAAAAAAATAGGTACACGGAAAAAAAAATTTCCCGATTTTTTTATTAACTTTTTTTTCACAAAAACTCAAATTCCCAAAATACGTATTTTTTGATTTTCGAGATTTTTTTATATGTTTTAGGGGACAAAAATCCGCAACTTTTGAGCTATAGAGAAACATGGTCAAAAAATCTGCCGCCGAGTTATGATTTTTTGAAAATCTGGTGATTTTTGGAAAAAATCGAAATTTCATGCATAAAATTTTTTTGACCTCATTTTTTTATGCAAAATTAAATTTTCAATCGAAAATTACTTTACAGATTTTTTGATAAAGGGCCCCGTTTTCAAGATATAGCCACCAAAAGTTTGATTTCAGCGAAATATTTGCAGTTTTTCGATTTTCAAAAATAGTGACCATGAGTGACCATTTCTAAAAATATTTTTTTTGAAAAGTTCAGAAAATTTGCTATAAAATTGTCTAAGAGACATTGAAGATTGGACCTCTGGTTGTTGAGATACAGCGGCTTAAAGAAAAAGAAACACGAAAATTGAAGTTTTCTAAGTCTCACCCAAACAGCCCACGATTTTCTAATGACGATATCTCAGCAATTAATGGTTCAATTTTCAATGTTAATACATGAAACATTCGTGAAATTTTCCGATCTTTTCGAAAAAAATATTTAAAAAAAATTAAATCAAGACTAACATTTTAAAAGGGCCAAACATTAAATATTACGCCCATCCTAGTATCCTAGAATATAGCTAGAGCGAAATATTGTGATCATTTCGGGCAAGATGATGTCGCCCGCTTTTTGTAAGAAGATGGGAAGTATACCGTCGGGTCCAGGAGATTTCAGGGGCTCAAAAGCATGGAGAGCCCACTTGATCGACGTACTTGTGAACATACGTCGAGCAAGATGGATTGCCTCTACCGGAACGCTTCTTCGCACGTTGAAGTCCGCTGGTCTGTTGGTAACTGCTTCATCCTTAGTTGATGATCCAGGAAAATGAGTGGACATAAGCACGTCCAGAGTATCCTTGTTTGTTTTCGTGAGACTACCGTCTTCCGTTCTTAATTGCCCAAGACCATTAGTGTGATCTTTGGACAGCGCCTTTTGTAGTCGGGTAGCTACGGGCATTGTCGCAATGCTTTCACAGAATCTTTTTTTTGATTCTTTCTTAGCATTCCGCAACTCAGCGTTGTATTTGGTGAGAGCTGCTCTATGGGCATCCCAGTTTCCCGAGAGTTTAGCCCTGTTGAACAAGCGTCTTGCTTCTTTGCGAAGATCTGCCAGTTGGCCGTTGATCCCGTAACTTTCCGCAGACGTGCCTTACCAAACGTGTAGTTCAGTTGGAAGTGCTGCGCTGCGACTTGTTCCGCGGATTTCTCATCCATCTCGATCAGCAGTTCGATGGTCTTCGAGTGTTCCGTTCTGCGAGCGACCTTCCACTGCTCAGTGCGGAAGTCATCGTTTTGGTTCTGGACAAGTCTTATAATGTCCTCACTGGTGTACTGAAGACTGTCTTGGAAATATCCCAAGAATAGGACTTGTTTTGGCAGGTCAGCAAGGTTTACAGCAACGAGCTCCGCACCTTCCCATGGTTGAAGGTTGTTCACCACCTCTTTTGTCCAGCCAGCGGTCGCCTCATCAGCGCAAGCGAGGATGAGATAACTGTTGAGGCGACTGGAATTGCGGCCCCTGCCTGGACCGTACGCCACTGGACTCGCGATGACAGCTGTGTGTCTGTCACTCTGCGACTGTCAATACAGTGCGTAAAAGGAAGTGGTAGTTGTCTTTGTTGTGAATAAATGTTATTATTGTTTTGTTAGTCAGAAGAACGACACGCGTTTTATTCTGTGGACGAAAGTGTCCTTTTAATTTGTTTATTATAACACCCCCACGACCTGCAACTCGACCACCCTGTGGGTGTCGTCCGGGGGTTGTAAAAGTGGCGACGAGTCCGGTCCTTTTGGACGAATTTTCAACCGGTCCAAAAGTGACCCACGCGGAGGAGGAAAAACAGCGGAATGGAAGGAGTTCCGGATCAAGCCATCCTTGATGCCGGCCAGAACCAGCAGACGGCGGACGTGCCGCAGGCACCGTTGGCAGCCGGTCAGCAACATCATTCGCCGTTCCTCCAGATTCCACCACATGCAGCGCCGTACGTCGAGTACTTCGAGCAACATCGAGGTTATGTTCGGGAGCTCTTTCGGCAGCAGCAGGAAGCACTTCAACGTCAGCTGGTGGAGATGCAGCAGCAGCAGCTGGCATTCATGCAGCATCAGCAGCGGTTCATCAGTAGCATCATGACGTCGATGAAGGTGCAGGCCCAACCGTGCCTGGATGCGACATCGGACTCGCTTGGCAGCGGCAACGCGGAGGAGTTCGAAACCGATCCGGATGGCGACGGTGTGCCCACGGCCTGGCACGAGCGAAAAGAAAAGCTGCTGCAGAAGAAGAAGGTGCGCTCGCTGGACAAGCTGGCGGAAGTTCTACTGTGCGGGAACGATGGTGGAGATGAAGAAGTTTTCGAGCAGCAGGTGCTGGTTGAATCGTGTGCTCGAGGTTACCGTGATGACGTCACCGAGTACGTGTTTGAGGTGAGCCATCCTACGACGGGAACACCCTTGCACTCACCGCCAGATCCGTGGCCCAAGCCGACGGGATCGTGGATGGGTGAGAGTGTCGAATTCGCCGGACTGACCGAACACCCACTGTGGTTCGTTGCGAATGTCAACACCAGTCAACAACTTCCCTCAGCTGTGATCGATCAAGCGAGTAAAAGTGCCACGGCATTCCGCAGCGCGCGACGACCTCGAATTGCTGTCGGTGCTCCACCACCTGGAGAACGGTATGGAGAACGAATCCTTTCGAAGCTGGAGTTCGAGCCACCACCACAAGTAGCAACAACAACGCTGCCAGGTGAGCAACAACGAAAAATCTGCGTGAATGTGCCAGTGACAGACGCGAACAACAGCAAGTTCGGTCGTGTGATGTACTGGACAGTCAACCTCCGCGCAGTCCTGCAAATTGGTTGTATTGGATTGGAGAAACAGAAAAAGTCCAACGACGTCTGGTTGGAGTCGCGCGAACATTCCAGGTCATCTGCGATGTTGGGTTCAACCACGCCATCGCCGTCGCGGTTCGATGCATCGAAGCAGCCAACGTGGAGTCTGGGTCGGCCTCCGGAGCATTCAAGGATCGGTAGTACGGGGCTTTCAGCGTTTGTCTCGTCTACTACTTCAACAACAACAACACCCTCGCAATCCTGAGCGGATGTGCACGTGTACTGGTGCCACGTGGATCTTCACCAGGAAGATGCCTGACGTTGGTAGACCGTACCACCTCAATTGAAGAGGGGGGATGTTGAGGCGACTGGAATTGCGGCCCCTGCCTGGACCGTACGCCACTGGACTCGCGATGACAGCTGTGTGTCTGTCACTCTGCGACTGTCAATACAGTGCGTAAAAGGAAGTGGTAGTTGTCTTTGTTGTGAATAAATGTTATTATTGTTTTGTTAGTCAGAAGAACGACACGCGTTTTATTTGTTGGACGAAAGTGTCCTTTTAATTTGTTTAATTATTACACCCCCACGACCTGCAACTCGACCACCCTGTGGGTGTCGTCCGGGGGTTGTAAAAATAACCGTATTTGAAAGTGCAGTTCCTGTATTTCGGTCTGACGACGGGTGTCTCCAGCTTGATAATCAGGTCTAGCAGTTGCGTGCGGATAGC